>NC_142437.1:37960606-38263636 GCF_059453495.1 Arachis ipaensis
CATCTCATCCCTCCTGGATATATTACCAAATTTCTGGCATGGGAAACAAGATCTACAAAATTCAGCAGCGTCCTTAAAAAGAGTAGGCCACCAGAATCCACAGTCTAAGATTTTTCTAGCAGTTCTTTGAGGGCCAAAATGTCCTCCACTCTCAGATGAGTGACAGGCCTCTAAGATGGACTGGAATTCTGATTGAGGCACACACCTTCTAATTATCTGGTCAGCGCCACATCTCCATAAATATGGGTCATCCCATATATAATATTTAGACTCGCTTTTCAGCTTGTCCCTTTGATGCTTAGAAAAGTTTGGAGGAAAGGTGCAGCTAACTAGATAATTAGCTACAGGTGCATACCAAGGGACTATCTCAGATACTGCTTGCAGGTTATCAAATGGGAAATTATCGACTATAGGAGTGGAGTCATCTGTAATATGTTCAAGGCGACTCAAGTGGTCTGCCACTAAATTCTGGCTACCACTCCTATCCTTAATTTCTAAATCAAATTCTTGTAATAGCAGTATCCAACATATATGCCTTGGTTTGGATTCCTTTTTAGATAATAAATACTTTAGAGCTGCGTGGTCTGAATACACTACTACTTTAGTACCAAGTAAATAGGCTCGGAATTTATCCAGAGCAAAAACAATAGCAAGAAGCTCTTTCTCAGTAGTAGTGTAATTCGACTGAGCGGCATCTAAAGTTTTAGATGCGTAAGCAATAACAAAAGGATCCTTACCTTCACGCTGAGCCAGTGCTGCTCCTACGGCATGGTTGGAAGCATCGCACATTATTTCAAATGGTTGGCTCCAGTCTGGTCCTCTTACAATTGGAGCTTGAGTCAGTGCGGTCTTCAGCTTATCAAACGCTTGTTTGCAATTTTCACTGAACTCGAACTCAATATCTTTCTGCAGTAATCTGGATAAGGGAAGTGCTACCTTACTGAAGTCCTTAATGAACATCCTGTAAAAACCTGCATGACCAAGGAAAGAACGGACCTCCCTCACAGAAGAGGGGTAAGGTAAACTAGAAATAACATCCACCTTTGCTGGATCTACAGAAATGCCAGTATTAGACACAACATGTCCTAGTACAATCCCTTGCTTAACCATAAAGTGACATTTTTCAAAATTCAATACCAAGTTTGTACTGACACATCTATCTAATACTCTAGATAATCCATCTAAGCAAAGGCTAAAGGAATCACCATAAACACTAAAATCATCCATAAAAACTTCCATGCAGTCCTCAATAAGATCAGAGAAAAGACTCATCATGCACCTTTGGAAAGTAGCTGGTGCATTGCACAAGCCAAAGGACATTCTCTTGAAAGCATAAGTCCCAAAAGGACATGTAAAAGTAGTCTTTTCCTGATCCTCAGGAGCTATATGAATCTGGAAATAACTTGTGTAACCATCTAGAAAACAATAATTCGATTTACCTGACAGGCGATCCAGCATTTGATCAATGAATGGAAGAGGATAGTGATCCTTACGGGTTGCTTGGTTGAGGCGTCTGTAGTCAATGCAGACCCTCCAGGCGTTCTGAACTCTGGTTGCTATGAGCTCTTCATGCTCATTCTTCACTGTAGTGACTCCAGACTTCTTTGGCACCACTTGTACTGGGCTCACCCATTCACTGTCTGAGATGGGATAGATGATATCTGCCTCTAGTAGTCTGGTCACTTCCTTTTTGACAACCTCTAGGATAGTGGGGTTCAGTCTTCTCTGGGGTTGACGGACAGGTCTTGTTCCCTCTTCAAAAAATATTCTATGCTCACAGACTTGAGGGTTCATGCCTACTATGTCTGCCAAACTCCAACCAATCGCCTTCTTGTGCCTCCTCAGCACACCAAATTGCTGCTCTTCCTGTTGAGAAGTGAGTTTCCTTGCAATGATAACCGAAAACTTCTGCCCGTCTTCAAGGTAAGCATATTTGAGGTGTGGAGGAAGGGGTTTTAATTCTAACTTCTGATCATGTTCAGGCTCTGGGTTGTCTGGAGCTGGTAACAGTGGTAAGGCATTGTCATTGTTCTCTGAGAATGTCCCCACACTTGGACCTTGTCCTGTGTGCTTCTCTTCAAATTCCTCCTGGTGAACTTCAGCCACGGTTTCATCTATAATGTCACAATTGAGGATAGAGTGATCCTCCGGAAGATGCTTCATAACTCCATCTAGATTGAAGATTACTACTCTGCCATCTATTTCAAAAGAGTATGTTCCTGAAAAAGCATCTAATTTAAACTTTGAGGTCTTCAAGAATAGCCTTCCGAGTAGGATTGATGATGGCTTATCTGAGTCATTTTGGGGCATTTCCAGGATATAAAAATCAGTGGGAAATATGAGCCCTTTAATGCCAACTAAAACATCTTCAGCAACTCCAGCCACTGTAATAATGCTTTTATCTGCTAACACAAAACGAGCTGCCGACCTTTTTAAGGGAGGGAGCCTCAAAATATCATATATAGACAAAGACATTATACTCACACATGCTCCTAAATCACACATACAATCAGAAAATACTACACCACCAATAGTACAATTAACCATACAAGGACCTAGGTCACTAAACTTTTCAGGTAAACATCCCATTAAAGCAGATATGGAACTTCCTAAAGGAATAGTTTCTAATTCATTAATTTTGTCTTTATGTATACATAAATCTTTTAGAAACTTTGCATATTTAGGTACCTGTTGAATAACATCAAAAAGGGGAACAGTTACCTCAACCTTTTTGAATATCTCTACCATTTTTGGATCAGGTTCCAGCTGCTTCCTGGGCTTCCTTGCAAGTTGTGAAAATGGAATAGGAATGGTGTCTTCTGCAGTGTCTGCGCCTTTTAATGCTTTCTCTTGTGGTTGCACTTCTTCTTCTTCAGCTATGTCCTGTATGTCCTCTTCCTCTTCAACATCTTCTATTTCCACTACCTCTTCAGCTGAGGCGTGTTCTGGTGGGTTTGGCTCCTCTTGGTTCCTCTCCTGCAGTGTGGTTCCGGATCTTAGGGTGATGGCATTAATACCACCCTTGGGATTGGGTAATGGTTGAGAGAAAATTCCACTGGAGCTCGAAGGTTGGTTATTGGAGTTGTTCATTGATCCAATCTGGGAGACAAGAGCTTGCAAAGTAGCGGTCAGACCATTTAGAGTGGCATTAATGTTATTTTCCATGGTCTGCTGTCTCCGATCCATAGATTGTAGTAAGTCATCATTAGCAGATGAGGAAGGATAGGTAAATTGAGAGTTCTACTGTAGGGTATTCTGTGGTCCTTGGGATTGCCTTAGGTGAGGTGCTCCGTAAGGCTGATTCTGATTCTGCTGCCTGTTGTTGTTGTTATTCCACCTCTGATATCCCTGATTATCTCTGCCTCCTCTGTTGTTGTTGTTGTCCCTCAAATTCTGGTTAGAATTGTCTTGCCATCCGTGGTTGTAATTGCCACCTTGATTGTACCCTTGGTTGGGGCGGTCATAGAAGTTATGTGTGGCTGCCACGGTGTTGTCTTCTTGCTGGAGCTGCGGACATTCATCAGTATAGTGGCTATAATCAGCGCAGATTCTGCAAATTCTCTGTGGGACTAACTGTTGGTTTTGCTGTGGTGGAGAAGGTTGAGCTTGCTGAACTTGTTGTTGATTCAATTGCATCTGCTTCAGCAAGTTGGTCATTTCACAGATACTCTGAGTTAAAGCAGTAGTCTCTCTGCTAGAGGATACTTCTGCAACAGCTTTTGCATGGCCTTGTTTCTGCCTGTGATTCATAGTAGATTCAGCTAAGTCACTAATCAATTGCCATGCCTCATCAGTGGTCTTGTACTTTTTCATAGACCCATTGCTAGCACTTTCCAATGTGGTCTTATCTTGGGGCCTCATGCCCTGTGTGACATAACCGAGTAACACTATCTTGTCAATCATATGGTGGGGGCAAGCTTCCAGAAGATTATTGAAGCGCTCCCAGTATTCATAAAGCATCTCGGATTCATCCTGAACAATCATGGAAATATCTTTCCTCAGTTCATCAGTAACTTCAGCTGGAAAGAACTTTTCCAAGAATTGTCTTCTCAGTGTATCCTAGTTGGATACAATTGCTGCTAGTTGAGTGCAGTACCACTCTCTTGCCTTCCCCTCAAGAGAAAATGGGAAAGCTTTCAGCAAAATTGAAGTTTCATCTGCACCATCACGCTTGACAGTAGAACAGGCTGCCTGAAAATCTCTCAGGTGCTTGATAGGCTCTTGAGCAGGTAAGCCATGAAACTTGGGCATCAAATTGAGCAGTGCGGTCCTTATTTCAAAATCTGTAGCTACCGCTGGGTGATGCGCTTGAAATGGTTGCATTGTAAAATCAGGGGCTCCAGCCTCCTGGATAGTAACTCTTCTGGCTGCTGCCATGTTATCTGTACGTAAAACAACCAAATCAGTAGAATGGGGGCTGGTTTCTTTCTCAAGTGACGTTTCAGATCCGCCCTCAGGGAGGACTAACCGACGCCGAGCTTGCCTTATTCGTGAAATAGTTCTTTCAATCTCAGGATCGAATACTAGCAAGCTTGGATCAGAAAGCGAACGTGTCATCTAACGAAAGAAACAAGCAGCTCATAGTAGCAAAATAAAATAAAATGCAAATAAATAAATTCCAATTAATAACTTTAGCACTCTATTGCAACTCCCCGACAACGGCACCAAAAATTGATGCGGGCGGAAATTGGCGAGTTAAGAATGATTATAAAATATGCGTTGCAAGTATAGTTCTCAACCAACCAGAAATCCGCTTTATCAATTTAAAAAGGGTGTCACAGAAATTAAAATCAAAATACTGGGAGTATGAGTCCCAGGTCGTCTCCCAACGAGTTGTAGAAAAGTGTGATATTTTATTAATCAGATATTTTCAAAATGGTTTGAGTTGAATGGCAGAAAATTAAATTAGAGAATTTATATAAATTTAAATAAAAGCCTTGACTGGGAGTTGATTAGTTGGAAGCCCTATTCTTGTTGCAGTACTCTCAAGATTGATTGATAATTGGGGATTATTCTGTTTAGTTGTCCCTAACTAAGTAAGGGAAAGTTAAACAAGCTGGAATGCTATTTCTATTCAAAAGTTCCAATCAGCTCTTGGGAGGATTGGTGTTAGTGACTAGAGAGCAATCCAACAATAAACCCAACTATAATCTTTCTCTTGAGCATCCCAACTTCAAGGGTTTCTTTCAATCAACTCCCCATCAAGTTAGGGAACTACTCGCTCATTGTAAATGTAAAATTCATAACATAAGAAAGGGAATTAAAGAAAGACATGATAAATAATGATCAAAAGATTAATTAAAAATAAAAGTAATCTTGTATTAATAAATGCTAAAATCATCCAATAGTAAAATTAAGTAAATTGAGGAACATGGAAGAGTAAGAGACAAGTAAAGAGAACGAACTAGAATGTCGAAGTCTTGATGAGGCAATAACTCTTCTCAATATCCCAATGCAAAAACAATGAACAAAACAAATCCTAAAAAACACTATGAATGTGTAGAGAGAAAACCTAGAGGAGAGGAAAACTAGATCTGAAAACTAAAACTATGCGGAATGAATGTCTGTTTTGGTTTTTGCATGTTCTCTGGCTCTAGTCTACTCTTCTGGGCCGAAAACTGGGTCAAAATAAGGCCCGAAATCACCCCCAGCGATTCTGCAGATTATGCAGATCGCGCATGTCACGCGGACGTGTCGCCCATGCGGCCACGTCACTCGTTCTATTCCATGCCGCGCGGTCGCGTCGTCCATGCGGCCGCGTCACTGCGATTTCCACTCTTTCGCGCGGTCGCGTCATCCATGCGGCCGCGTCGCTTCTCGCTGGTCATCTCCTCAATTTCTTGTGTTCCTTCCATTTTTGCAAGCTTCCTTTCCAATCTCTAACTCATTCATGCCCTATAAAGCCTGAAACACTTAACACACATATCAGGGTATCGAATCGAATAAAGGAGAAATAAAAATACATAATTAAAGTCCCTAGGAAGCAAGTTTTCAATCATACAATAACTTTAGGAAGGAATTATAAATGCATGCTTATTTAATGAATAAGTGGGTAAAGATCATGATAAAACCACACAATTAAACACAATATAAACCATAAAATAGTGATTTATCAACCATATTCTTATTGCAGTACTCTCAAGATTAATTGATAATTGAAGGTTGTTCTGTTTAGTTATCCCTTACTAGGTAAGAGAAAGTCAAACAAGTTGGAATGCTGTTTCTATTCACAAGTCCCAATCCGCTTACTGGGAAGGATTAGCGTTAGTGATTAGAGAGCAATCCAACAATAAACCGAATTACAATTTCTCTTTTGAGCATTCCAACTCAAGGGTTCCTTTCAATCAACTCCCCATCAAGTTAGGGAACTACTCGCTCATTGTGAACGTGGAATTCTTAACATAGAAAAGAGAATTAAAGAAAGACATGATAAATAAAACTCAAAGGAATCAATTATAAATAAAAATAACTCTTGTATTAATAAATTCTAAAATAATCCAATAGTAAAATTGAGTAAATTAAAGGACATGGAAGAGTAAAGCCAAGTAAAGAAAACGAACTAGAATAACGAAGTCTTGATGAGGTAATAACTCTTCTCAATATCCCAATGCAAAAAGCAATAGAAAATAAAATCCTAAGAACAATGAATGTGTAGAGAGAAAACCTAGAGGAGGAGTAAAACTAGATCTGAAAACTAAAAATTGTGTAGAATGAATGTTGTTTTTGGTTTCTGCATGTTCTCTGGCTCTAGTCTACTTTTCTGGGCCAAAAACTGGGTCAAAACAGGGCCCAAAATCGCCCCCAGCGAATTCTGCAGATTATGCAGATCGCGCATGTCACGCGATCGCGTCATTAATGCGGACACGTCATTCGGCGTTTTGCTTGCCACGCGGGCGCGTCGTCCACGCCTCCGCGTCACTTGTGCTATTCCAATCCGCGCGGTCACATGAGCCATGCGGCCGCGTCACTGCGATTTCCTCTCTTTCGCGCGGTCGCGTGAGCCATGCGGCCGCGTCACTTCTTGCTGGTCATCTCCTCAATTTCTTGTGTTCCTTCCATTTTTGCAAGCTTCTTTTCCAATCTCCAACTCATTCATTCCATATAAAGCCTGAAACACTTAACACACAGATCACGGCATCGAATGGAATAAAAGGGAATTAAAATGCGTAATTAAAAGTATCTTAGGAAGCAAGTTTTCAATCATGTAATAATTTTAGGAAGGAAATATAAATGCATGCTAATCATATGAATAAGTGGGTAAAAATCATGATAAAACCACACAATTAAACACATTATAAACCATAAAATAGTGGTTTATCAACCTTCCAAGTGTTTGACAAAATGCTTGGTTGGGTTTTAGAGTAGATTTTCCTCCTCTTGGCTATGGTTGAGTGATTAGAGACTCTTGAGTTATCAAACTCCTTTGCTGATTAATAATTGAAAGTTGCTAGTTGATTTGGATCCCTCTAAAGCTAGTCTTTCTTTAGGAGTTGACTAGGACTTGAGGAATCAAATTGATTCATCCACTTGACTTTCTTTCATAGTTGGAGGTTAACTAAGTGGGAGCAATGGACAATTCTCATCACAATTGATAAGGATAGCTAGGATAGGACTTCTAATTCTCATACCTTGCCAAGAGTTTTATTAGCTATTAGTTTAATTCTTATCATTTACATTCCTTGTTTAACCTTTCAAAAACCCAAAAAGACACAATCTCATAACCAATTATAAGTAACACACCTCCCTGCAATTCCTTGAGAGACGACCCGAGGTTTAAATACTTCAGTTTAATTTTATTGGGTTTGTTTTAGTGACAACCAAATTTTTGTATGAAAGGACTATTGTTGGTTTAGAAACTATACTTGCAACGAAAATTTATTGTGAATTCTTTACTAGCAAAAAATCCGTTCATCAGACACTCCTTGTGATACGGGTCAAGTATATAAAATTTTTTCTTTCTTACATTAGCCACCCATATCCACCAATGCTCTAAATAGCAAATAGGTGCAAAAATCTGAAGCATGTACACATTGAACAGTGTTTTAGTTTAATTGGCACATAACCAAAGAATTGTGATAAGAATTTTTAGAAATAAAAACCTACATATCGATGTGATGCTAATTTTTTGAGGTCCAAAAAGGGTATAAACATTGGGTAGTCTTCGACCTTAAATGGCTTTTTGGTTTTAGGCCGTAAGAATTTCCCATCTGGATGATTTCCAATTGCGATGTTCTGCATGAAACACCAAATGAAATATATAATACACCCAAAAGATTATAGAAATACACCCAAATTTCATTGAAGTACACCTTACCACAATATCAAGGGGGAGATAGTATATTTCTTCTAGAAATCTTTTAATGTTTTGTTGGTTTAGGATCAGGCACATGGCAGTGACAATCTAGAAAAAAGACACAAATCAATTTACACCAATCAACATTGCAGTTACATTTCATGATAAAATCATTAATGTTATTCTAATATTACCTCAGCTTCTATATGTGTAGCAGCTTTCAGAGATGCAAAGTGGACTTTTGACAAAATGAATCGATCTTGGGCTTTGAGGATGCACACCGGGTCATACTCGTTAGTGCTTCCATCTCCGTATGTCTTCACACGTGTGGCCCAGACATAGCATTTCTCTTTCATTTTAGCCAACATCTCCTTGCTCTTCACAGGAGTTTTAAACTTTTCAAAAATTTCTTCGACACACTGCTTTTCAATTAGTGGACTTTTATCCTCTGCATAATCCAATGCTGTCTTCACCTCACTATTTGCAATTTTTTCCACCAATTCTTCTAATTTTTCAATTAGTTTTGGTGTTTCCGGAATTTTTGCCTTCTGAGCTCTTGGTTGCCCCTGCCCCTCTTGCGTTAGTGCTTCTTCTTGGCTTGAATCAGTCAAGCCAAGGCTGAATGATGGCATCAGACCTTCTTTAGGTATGTAGGATGCTGTCCGGGCCATCATCATCAATGCAGCAGCGTCTTCTGGGGCTGGATTAATGCGTGTTGACATAACGTACTATAAGAATAAAAATAGACGAATGATACTGAAAACCAAATTATATTGTGCGGAACTTACATTTTAGATGGAGCTGGTGAAACCGTGGGTGTGCTTTCATCAAGTTTCAGGGGTTGTGGAGTGCTGCAGGGTTAGATAAAACGAATCATATTATAAAAAAACCAGTTACAGGTCACTTCTGAAGATATACACCCAAATAACGAAAATATACACCCAAATAATAATCAAATACACCCAAATACGAAATAAGAAAAATATACACCCAAATAAGGACAACATACACCCAAATAATAACCAAATACACCCAAATATTATTCCTTACCTTTTTGTTCTTTCTGTACTAATTATCTCTCTCGGAGACTTTGCGGGGGATGGTTCAATTGCTGGTGTAACTGCCCAGACCACCCGCTAGCACGATATTGTCTGCTTTGGCACACAAGTCCTCACAGTTTTGCCTTTAACGATAGGGATGATAGCCGAATCCCCCACACTCACTCGTCAAAACGCGTCATGCTTGGAAGAGGTATCCACACCCTTATAAGGCATGCTTCGTTCCCCTCTCCAACCGATGTGGGACCTTACAATCCACCCCTCTAAGGGAGCCCAACGCTTTTGCTGGCATATCGATCCGGGCTCTGGCTCCGATACCATCTGTAATAGCCCAGACCACTCGCTAGCATGAT
Organism: Arachis ipaensis; assembly: GCF_059453495.1. Taxonomy (NCBI): domain Eukaryota; kingdom Viridiplantae; phylum Streptophyta; class Magnoliopsida; order Fabales; family Fabaceae; genus Arachis; species Arachis ipaensis. Next base: position 37,970,311 of record NC_142437.1, read on the forward strand.
ATTGCCTGCTTTGGCACACAAGGCCTCACGGTTTTGCCTTTGACGATAGGGATGATAGCAGAAGCCCCCCACACTCACTCGTCAAAACGTGTCATGCTAGGGAGAGGTATCCACACCCTTATAAGGCATGCTTCGTTCCCCTCCCCAACTGATGTGGGACCCTAAAATCCATCTGTAACAGCCCAGACCACCCGCTAGCATGATATTGTCCGCTTTAGCACACAAGGCCTCACTATTTTGCCTTTGACGATAGGGATGATAGCGGAAGCCCCCCACACTCACTCGTCAAAACGCGTCATACTAGGGAGAGGTATCCACATACTTATAAGGCAGGTTTCGTTTTCCTCTCCAACCGATGTGGGACCTTACAATCCACCCCTCTAAGGGAGCTCAGCGCCCTTGCTGGCACATCGATCCGGGCTCTGGCTCTGATACCATCTGTAACAGTCCAGACCACCCACTAGCACGATGTTGTCCACTTTGGCACACAAGGCCTCACGGTTTTGCCTTTGACGTTCAGGATGATAGCCGAACCCCCAACACTCACTTGTCAAAACGTGTCATACTAGAGAGAGGTATCCACACTCTTATAAGGTATGCTTCATTCCCCTCCCCAACCGATGTGGGACCTTATAATCCACCCCCCTAAGGGAGCCCAACGCCCCCGCTGGCACATCAATTCGGACTCCGGCTCTAATACCATCTGTAACAGCCCAGACCACCCGCTAGCACGATATTGTCCGCTTTGGCACACAAGGCCACACGGTTTTCCCTTTGACAATAGGGATGATAGCTGATGTGAGAAATTTGTGTTCATCTAGAATTTCACAAAAATAGAGAATCTCATTGCAAGCATAGTCTAGACCAACAATGAACTCTCACTCAAAGTTTAAATCAAATAATTATCACAATTTAAATCAAATAACCAAGAGTATTTAAACTTTCGGGTCGTTCTCCCTAAGAATTGCAATGAAGAGTTCAATTGTTGGCTATGAGGGATTGGGGGTTGTGATTGCAAGGAGCAAGAAATTAAAATGCAAGGAAGTGAGTAAGCATGCAAGAGAATTAAACTCAAAGCAAGTAAATAAAAAATGGAAATTCAAGTGGCAAAAAGGACTCTTGGCAAGGATTGAGGAATTGAGGATTCCTATCATAATCATAGACCACAAACATGATAATTGCTAAGAATTAATCCCAATTAGTCTATCCTAACATCGAGAATAAGTCAAAAGGGCATAATTGATCTCAATCCACAAGTGCTAACCAACTCACTAATTAACTTAGTGAAAGACTAGCGTTAGTGGAAACCAAACCAACTAACAATTCTAATCACAATATCGAATGGACATCTATGACTCTAGGTCACCTAATTATCCAATTCCAAGCCAAGAGTATGAAAAACTAGGCAAAAGCTAAAAGAGACATTTTATCAAACATCTAGCATGCATAAAAGGGAAAATATCATAAATTGTAATAAAAACAAATCTAGAACTACCAATTGTAATAAAATGATAGTAACAACTAAAATAAGCATTAAAGAGAGACATAAAACAACAAAATTGCATTAAATGAAATTGAAAGTAATAAGAGTGTTCATAAAATAGAAATGACAAAATTGAGAAAATAACAAAAGAAATGAAGATAATCAAGACAAGAAAGCAAGAAACATAAATGAAACTTCATTAAAACAAGAATTAAATGCTGAAATTAGAGAGAAAGTAAACTAAACCTAACCTAATTCTAGAGAGAAGAGGGAGCTTCTCTCTCTAGAAAACTAACTAAAACATTTAAAAACCTAAACCTAAGTGCTCCCCCACCCTTCATCCCTCTTCAATTTGGCTTGAAATAGCTTCAAAAATGAGTTGAATTGGGTTTTGGGAGCCCATAAATTGCCCCCAGCGATTTGCAATTAATGAGCTCACGTGCCAGGACTTGTGCGTACGCACAGGTGTGTGCGTACGCACACTTGCTGTTTTCTGACTTGTGCGTACACACAAGTTGTGTACATAAGCACACTGATGACAAGTCATCCTAGCCTATTTTAGCTAGTCTTTTTCTTTAGTTTTCATTAGAATTATGCACTTTCTTGAGCTACAAGCAAGCTAATTGAGTAGATTTTCATGTTTACCTTGATTGAACCAACCATATGTGAATTCATGCCATTTCATGAGGTTTTGTGCTATATTTGTTGCATACTATGAAAGAATGAATATCTCATGATTTTGAGCATAGCTTTGATTAGTTTGGTTGATTAATGATAGGTGAAGAAAGCTTGGAGAAAGGTTGAAGCAAAGAGGAATGGCTAGAAGTGAAGAATGGAAGTTGATCTTGGAGGCATGAAGTTAGCCCCAACGTTAGCCCCCTAACTTGGAGGCTAACGTTGGGCATGAAGTACTCCCTGGGCTCCCCACGTTTGAGCCAACGTTAGCCCCCTAACTTGGAGGCTAACGTTGGCACATGACATTGCAAGGAAGAGGCCAACGTAAGCTCCAACGTTAGCCCCCTAACTTGGAGGCTAACGTTGGAACTTGAAATTCATCCCTGGGCAAGCCAACGTTTGCGCCAACGTTAGCCCCCTAACTTGGAGGCTAACGTTGGCACATGAGTTATTAAGTGGGAGAAGGCCAACGTTAGCCCCCTAACTTGGAGGCTAACGTTGGCACATGAATCACAAAGGGAGGGGCACCAACGTTTGCGCCAACGTTAGCCCCCTAACTTGGAGGCTAACGTTGGCACCACTAGCACTAAGCAAGGCCAACGTTAGGGTCAAAGTTAGACCCCTAACGTTGGCACCAACGTCCAAACCAGAAAATCATGCTTGCTGCTATGAAAAGTTGGGGTCAAAGTTAGACCCCTAACTTTGGCCCTAACGTTGGGACCAACTTTGGCTAACTTCAAAACCGGTTCAATTGGTTCAATTCGGTTCTTCTTCAAACTTCAAGAGCAATCAACCAAGGCCTCTTTCAACCCAATTCCACCAAGAACAAAGGCCCAACTCAAGGCTTGAAGATCATTTTGGAAAGTGTATAAATAGGATAGAATTCAAGTTATTAGGAGAGCTTTCCTTTTAGAATTTTCATAATAATTTTTGGGAAGCTTTTGTTACTGAGTAAACTTGAGTTTCTTTGTTTCCTTTCACTTGCAATTTCATTTTACTTTTATCTTGGATCTTGGATTGGAGAATTGAAGAAATTCTGTTTCAATCTCAATCTTGGATCTCTCTGTTTCTTTACTTTACTGTTAATTGAATTTCATTTCCGGTTCATTGTTCTTCATCTCTTTTCTTTGCAATTTACAATTTCCTTGCTATTGTTCTTGTTGGATCTAGGAAGGCATTGAGATCTAGACTTGGTTTTCTAGTCTCTGGGTCCTGAGATCTGAATTTCTCATTTCAATTCCCTGTTTATTGCTTTTTCTGTTCATTTACTTTACTGCTTCAAGATCCGGTTCAATCCAAATTCCCTTTCCCTCTTCTGTTTGATGCAATTTAGTTTTTCTTTGTTTAAATTCTGCAAATCCATTCCCCAATTCCCTTTACATTTCAAGCAATTTATATTCCTTGCACTTTAAGATTCCGCAATTTACATTTCTTGCACTTTAAGTTTCTGCCATTTAATTTCTTGTTCTTTAAGTTTCAGCAATTTATTTCTTGTTCTCTTTACTTCAATGCAATTTACATTCTGCAAGTCACACAATCATCAACCAAATCTTGATTCGCTTGACTAAATCAACCACTAAACTAAAATTGCTCAATCCTTCAATCCCTGTGGGATCGACCTCACTCCCGTGAGTTTTTATTACTTGATACGACCCGGTACACTTGCCGGTTAGTTTTGTGATGTTTTGTGAGAGATTCGTTTCTCATCAAAATATCTCATCAAGTTTTTGGCGCCGTTGCCGGGGATTGATTAGATTGACAATGATTAAGCGAGGTGGTAATCTAGATCAAGCACTTTTTCTTTAATTTTGACTAACCCACTAACTGTTTGAATTTTTGCTTAAGCTAACTAAAACTTCATTCTAGCAGTAGATTGAAGTGTAACTGGTTGTGTGCTCTTATGTTCTGCTTGTATGTCAGGTACAAGAAGAGTCATACCTAATTTTCATGAACAAGACGAAAGAACTCTCAGGAGGTTAAGAAGAGCTGAAAGAGGGAAAAGTATTGTTGGAGAAGAGGAATCAGACGAAGAATTCCATGAGATGGAAGGAGATACATCTAATCCAGAAGGAGGAGTCAACAATCAACCACAACAGAGGAGAGTATTGGCTTCCTATACCTTTGCAAATGCTAGACATTGTGGAAGCAGCATTCTCACCCCTAATGTCAATGCAAATAACTTTGAACTGAAGCCACAACTCATCACATTGGTCCAGAACAATTGCTCATTTGGGGGAGGACCATTGGAGGATCCAAATCAACATCTATCTACCTTCTTAAGGATCTGTGACACTGTCAAATCCAATGGCGTGAATCCTGAAACTTACAAGCTTCTGCTGTTCCCGTTCTCATTAAGGGATAAGGCTGCACAATGGCTTGAAACTTTTCCCCAAGGAAGTATCACTAGTTGGGATGACTTGGTGACTAAATTTCTAGCTAAATTCTATCCACCCCAAAGAGTCATCAGGCTGAAAACCGAGGTGCAGACATTCACACAATTAGATGCTGAATCCTTGTATGAAGCATGGGAGAGGTACAAAGCCTTAATCAGAAAGTGTCCTCCAGAGATGTTCAATGAATGGGACGTGCTGCAAAATTTCTATGAAGGCCTGACATTGAAATCTCAGGAGGCATTGGATCATTCTGCTGGAGGTTCATTACAACTAATGAAAACTGCTGAGGAAGCTCAGAATCTTGTGGATATGGTGGCCAACAACCAATATTTCTTTGCTCATCAAAGAAGCTGCCAACCATCACAAAGAAGAGGAGTAATGGAGCTAGAAGGAGTGGATTCAATCCTAGCTCAAAACAAGATGATGCAGCAGCAAATTCAACAACAATTTGAGCAAATGGCCAAGAGGATTGATAATCTCCAAGTTGCAGCAGTCAACACTAGCCAACCATCAACCACATGGGCACAGAGTGAAGAAACTCAAGAAGAACAACAACAAGAGCAAGTTCAGTATATGCACAACCAAGGACCAAATGAAGTGTATGGTGATACATACAATCCATCCTGGAAGAACCACCCAAACCTCAGATGGGGAGATAACCACACCCAAAACCAACAACCATGGCAGAGGAACTCAAACCAACACAATCCAAGAAACAACCAAAATCACAACCAGCAGCAGACTAACCAAAACCCCTTCAGAAAACCTCAAAACAACTACCCCAACATCAACCAATACCAATCTAATAACCAATCCACCAACCAAAGTGCCTACCATCCACCACCTACATCTCATAACCCACCTCAAGTATCACCTGAAGCCCAAAGAATCACTCACTTGGAAGCCATGATAGACAAAATGTTGAAACACCAAGAAATGGTAGCCAAGAATCAGGAAGCCTCTATAAAGAGCCTAGAGAGACAGATGGGGCAAATCTCCAAGCAAGTATCTGTTGAGAGATCTTCAAACTCACTGCCCAGTGACACAATTCCAAATCCCAAGGAAGAATGCAAGGCAATACAATTGAGGAGTGGAAGAACATTGATAAGCAACAATGACACTACAAGGAAGCAAGCAGAAAACATCAAAGAACCAACAGAGGATGAGAATCAAACAAAGGCAGATGAGGATAAGGAGCAAGATGTGATGCCAAACAAAGACACTGAGAAACTCAAAGAGAAGAACAACCAGCCACATAGCTCAAGGGAAGTAGCTCAGGGGCAGCAGCAAATGGGAAAAAACATCACACCCCCACTGCCTTACCCTCAAAGGTTCAACAAAGAGATTAAAGACAAGCATTTCCATAAATTCCTTGAGATTTTTAAGAAGCTGGAAATCAACATTCCCTTGGCTGAAGCACTTGAGCAAATGCCTCTATATTCCAAGTTTCTGAAGGATCTTATCAACAAGAAAAGAAGTTGGCTTGAAAGGGAAACCATATTACTCACCGAGGAATGCAGTGCTGTGATTCAACGGGGTATTCCACCAAAACTTAAGGACCCGGGAAGCTTTGTAGTCTCATGCACTATTGGCAAAATAATTCTCAACAAGGCTCTCTGTGACCTGGGTGCCAGCATCAATTTAATGCCTCTCTCAATGATGAGAAAACTTGCCATAGAAGAACTTAAACCCACCAGGATGTCACTAGTCATGGCTGACAGATCAATCAAGACACCTAATGGAATTGTGGAGAACCTGTTAGTGAAGATTGGGGAGTTTATTTTCCCAGCAGATTTTGTAATTTTAGACACTGAAGAAGAAGGAAACGACTCAATCATTCTGGGAAGACCATTTCTACACACAGCAAGGGCTATCATTGATGTAGAAAAAGGAGAAATGACCTTCAGGGTCCATAATGAACAAATGATCATAAATGTGTTCAAATCAATGCAAAACGCTCCTGAGCAAGAGGATTACGTGAGAGTGGATATGATAGACAGTTTGGTGGAAGAAACATTGGAAGAAAATTTTCAAGAGCAAGAAGGAAATCAAAGGGCAACAGAGGAACAAGTGGCTGAGACCTCTACTGAGCAAAATGAAAGGCAAGATAAGAAAGAAGATGTATCAAGACAAGAATTGAAACCTTTGCCCACCCATCTCAAATATGCATTCCTTGGCACATCGGAGAGTTTTCCAGTAATCATTAACTCATCCCTGACAAAGAAGGAAGAAGGAGAACTTCTTGACGTACTCAAAGCTCACAAAGATGCTTTAGGATGGACAATTGATGACCTGAAGGGAATCAGCCCTGCAGTATGTATGCATAAGATCCTCTTGGAAGATAATTCCAAACCAGTGGTTCAACCACAAAGAAGATTAAATCCCACAATGAAGGAAGTTGTCCAGAAGGAAGTAATGAAGTTGTGGAATGCAGGGATAATCTTCCCAATATCTGATAGCCCATGGGTAAGCCCGGTTCAAGTTGTACCAAAGAAGGGAGGGATGACGGTCATCACTAATGAGAAGAATGAGTTGATCCCTACTAGAACAGTGACTGGGTGGAGAATGTGCATAGACTATAGAAGATTGAATGATGCCACCAGGAAGGATCATTTCCCTCTCCCATTCATTGATCAGATGCTGGAAAGGTTAGCTGGCCATGCCTATTACTGTTTTTTGGACGGATATTCTGGGTATAATCAAATCGTGGTAGACCCCAAGGACCAAGAGAAAACTGCCTTCACATGTCCATTTGGAGTTTTTGCGTATAGGAGGATGCCTTTTGGACTCTGCAACGCCCCTGCCACATTTCAAAGGTGTATGCTCTCCATTTTCTCTGATATGGTCGAAAAATTTTTAGAAGTTTTCATGGATGATTTCTCTGTTTTTGGTGATAATTTTAATGCTTGCCTAAACCATCTAACCCTTGTCTTGAAACGGTGCCAAGAAACCAATTTGGTTTTAAACTGGGAGAAATGCCATTTCATGGTACCCGAAGGGATAGTTCTTGGCCATAAAGTTTCAAAAAAGGGGATAGAGGTTGATAAGGCAAAGGTTGAGATCATAGAAAAACTCCCTCCACCAATTAATGTGAAATCTGTTAGAAGTTTCTTGGGGCATGCCGGATTTTACAGAAGGTTTATCAAGGACTTTTCAAAAATAGCCAAACCTTTAAGTAATCTGTTAATGCTTGATAACCCTTTTGTTTTTGATGAAAACTGTCAGCATGCATTTGAAACTTTAAAAAATAAACTCACAACAGCACCAATCATCACACCTCCAGATTGGGGATTACCTTTTGAACTCATGTGTGATGCAAGTGACATTGCAATTGGTGCTGTAATTGGGCAAAAGAAGGGGAATTTGCATCATGTCATATATTATGCAAGTAAAGTGTTGAATGAGGCCCAAAGAAATTACACTACAACATAAAAAGAGTTGCTAGCTGTAGTCTATGCATTTGATAAGTTTAGATCATATCTGATAGGATCAAAAGTTGTAGTTTACACTGATCATGCTGCACTTAAGTATTTGATGTCAAAGCAGGATGCTAAACCAAGACTCATCAGGTGGATACTGCTCCTACAAGAATTTGACATTGAGATAAGAGATAGGAAGGGCACTGAAAATCAAGTCGCTGATCATCTGTCAAGGCTACCACATGAAACAAATCAAAAAGCATCCCAGCCCATAAATGAAAGCTTCCCAGATGAGCACCTTCTGCAGATCCAGCAAGCACCTTGGTTTGCTGACATAGCAAATTACAAAGTGGGAAGGAAGATACCGCAAGAATTCTCTAAACAACAAGTGAAGAAGTTGATCAAAGAAGCAAGGAAATTTTCATGGGATGAACCCTTCTTATTCAAGAGATGCTCTGATGGAGTGATCAGGAGGTGTATTCCTGAAAGTGAAGTGAGGGACATCTTGTGGCATTGTCATGGTTCAGCTTATGGTGGACACTTTGGCCCAGAAAAAACAGCCGCAAAAATACTGCAGAGTGGCTTCTATTGGCCAACTATTTTCAAGGATGCCAGAGAATATGTACACCAATGTAATGAATGCCAGAAAGCAGGAGGATTAACAAGAAGGAATGAGATGCCTCAAAATTTTATCTTAGAATTAGAATTGTTCGATCTATGGGGAATTGATTTCATGGGGCCTTTTCCTCCTTCCTATTCTTTTAGATACATCCTGGTAGCAGTAGAATATGTCTCAAAATGGGTAGAAGCCATAGCCACAACCACCTGTGATGCACAGATCGTCCTCCAATTCCTCAAAAAGCACATCTTCACTAGGTTTGGAGTGCCCAAAGGTCTTATTAGTGATGGTGGCAGTCACTTTTGCAACAAACAAATGGAGAAACTCCTTCACAAATATGGAGTAATTCACAAAGTAGCCACACCCTACCATCCTCAGACTAACGGCCAAGCTGAACTTGCAAATAGAGAATTAAAGAAGATCCTAGAGAAAACAGTGGGAATCACAAGAAAAGATTGGGCTAGAAAGCTAGAGGATGCATTGTGGGCGTATAGGACAGCTTTTAAAACTCCTATTGGCAAGTCACCCTTTCAGCTATTATATGGCAAATCCTGCCACCTCCCTGTAGAGCTTGAACACAGAGCTTTTTGGGCCACTAAACTCCTCAACCTTGATCCCCAAGCTGCAGGAGAAAAAAGGTTGTTACAACTAAATGAACTAGATAAATTCAGACTGGAAGCTTATGAAAATGCTAAGATATACAAGGAGAAAGCTAAGAAATGGCATGATAAGAAGATCACAAAGAAGGAATTCAAGCCAGGACAACAAGTGCTCCTGTATAATTCGAGGCTTAAAATCTTCCCTGGCAAACTGAAGTCTAAGTGGACTGGGCCATATTTGGTGACAAAGATTTTTCCCTATGGGAACATTGAACTGCTAGATGAGGCAACAAAGAATCAATTCACTGTAAATGGTCACAGAGCAAAGTTGTACTTGGGAGGACAATGGGTTAAGGAAAAAGAGGTTCAACACCTACAGCCCTCTTAAAAAGAATTGAAAGATGTCAAGCTAGTGACAATAAAAGAGCGCTTGTTGGGAGGCAACCCAACCTGAGGTAGTTTTCTTTTCATAGTTAGTTCAATAAAAAGGTTAAATGAGTAGTATGTATTGCAAGGAGCTAAGTTTGGTGTTTCACACCAAAACATATTAAGGGAGAATAAAGGATTCTAAGTTTGGTGTTCCACCAAAATCTTACTTAAAAGCACATTCTCACTTTCTATATAAAGGGTTACTAGCTCCAAGCAATCTGACAAATCATTTAAGCATTGTCCGTGTCTAGTTTTCAGTTTTATTACCTTTAGCAAAGATTTAGGCTTTCACATATGGTCATGCATAAGAAACATGGCAAGAGACTAAGTTTGGTGTTCACACACTAAAGTAAGCTCAACCGCCTACAAGAAAGTCTTGCACACTAACAAATCATCTAAGGGCTTGAGAAACAAGCAACTTCCATTAACACTGCAGAAATTCAATCACTCTTCTGGAGGATTACTCACCATTAGCTGAGATGAAAGAAGAAGAAGCCACCAAGAGGTTGTATTGTCACTTAACTCCATCAGTATTAAATTGTTCTAATTTGGAAGTGTGAATATGCCCATTTTAACAGAAACTGTTAGTATAATATGCATCAATTATGTTTTTGTTTTTTTTATAAGTAGGCTGGTTTTCATGTTGGCTTGTGTGTTCATTTTCACTTGACAAAAAGCATGTGTTGTCCCCTGCATCTTTAAATTCAATAAAAGAACAGTTTGAATGTGAAGTGAAATGGTCTCTGTTAGTTAGAAGTAGAATAAAAGTAAGTGGTGGTATGTGTGTGATTGTATAATAGCTCACTTTTAGTGAATAAAGAGCTAGGATATCCCTTTCTAAGTAAAGAGTGGCTGCTGTCTATGAATCTCAATTGAATTAAATTCCTTGGTTAGAAAGAAAAACAAAAAGAAGGAAAGAAGAAAAAGATAGCCAAAAAGTGGCAAAACAAAAGAAAAACAAAAAGAAACAAAGCTGGACACCAATAGCTTGAACCTTAAAATATATGCCTGTGATGACTTTGTACTAGGATCTGCTTGGATTAGTAAGCTCTTAGGAGTGCCTCAACACTTGGTGACTTGGGTTAACTAACCCGGGATCATCAGCTGAAAGTCCACTATCAAGAGCAACCTAACTACAAGGCATTTAGTAGCCCAAAGAGGTGCTGGGCATCAATGTTTTAAGAAGGAATGTGAGCCAAGTGTCTATGGTGAATAATGTGTCAAGTATAAAGAAAAGAAAATGAACTTGCTACACATGACACTCAAATAAAGCTTATGAACAAAGTAATAACCAAGGATAAAGGAATAATGAGAGGTCATAGCAGTATGCCACTTGAAGCTTGAAGGAGACTTTCTAGGCCTAGGAGTCAATAAGAAGTGAGTATTTGCATATCCACATAAAACCCCATGAACTATCAATAATACTCTGCTAGCATGAACTTCCTCTTCCATTTCATTCTTTCTTCTTAATAATTCATTTCTTGCTTGGGGACAAGCAAGCTTTAAGTTTGGTGTTGTGATGACAAGTCATCCTAGCCTATTTTAGCTAGTCTTTTTCTTTAGTTTTCATTAGAATTATGCACTTTCTTGAGCTACAAGCAAGCTAATTGAGTAGATTTTCATGTTTCCCTTGATTGAACCAACCATATGTGAATTCATGCCATTTCATGAAGTTTTGTGCTATATTTGTTGCATACTATGAAAGAATGAATATCTCATGATTTTGAGCATAGCTTTGATTAGTTTGGTTGATTAATGATAGGTGAAGAAAGCTTGGAGAAAGGTTGAAGCAAAGAGGAATGGCTAGAAGTGAAGAATGGAAGTTGATCTTGGAGGCATGAAGTTAGCCCCAACGTTAGCCCCCTAACTTGGAGGCTAACTTTGGGCATGAAGTACTCCCTGGGCTCCCCACGTTTGAGCCAACGTTAGCCCCCTAACTTGGAGGCTAACGTTGGCACATGACATTGCAAGGAAGAGGCCAACGTTAGCTCCAACGTTAGCCCCCTAACTTGGAGGCTAACGTTGGAACTTGAAATTCATCCCTGGGCAAGCCAACGTTTGCGCCAACGTTAGCCCCCTAACTTGGAGGCTAACGTTGGCACATGAGTTATTAAGTGGGAGAAGGCCAACGTTTGCGCCAACGTTAGCCCCCTAACTTGGAGGCTAACGTTGGCACATGAATCACAAAGGGAGGGGCACCAACGTTTGCGCCAACGTTAGCCCCCTAACTTGGAGGCTAACGTTGGCACCACTAGCACTAAGCAAGGCCAACGTTAGGGTCAAAGTTAGACCCCTAACGTTGGCACCAACGTCCAAACCAGAAAATCATGCTTGCTGCTATGAAAAGTTGGGGTCAAAGTTAGACCCCTAACTTTGGCCCTAACGTTGGGACCAACTTTGGCTAACTTCAAAACCGGTTCAATTGGTTCAATTCGGTTCTTCTTCAAACTTCAAGAGCAATCAACCAAGGCCTCTTTCAACCCAATTCCACCAAGAACAAAGGCCCAACTCAAGGCTTGAAGATCATTTTGGAAAGTGTATAAATAGGATAGAATTCAAGTTATTAGGAGAGCTTTCCTTTTAGAATTTTCATAATAGTTTTTGGGAAGCTTTTGTTACTGAGTAAACTTGAGTTTCTTTGTTTCCTTTTACTTGCAATTTCATTTTACTTTTATCTTGGATCTTGGATTGGAGAATTGAAGAAATTCTGTTTCAATCTCAATCTTGGATCTCTCTGTTTCTTTACTTTACTGTTAATTGAATTTCATTTCCGGTTCATTGTTCTTCATCTCTTTTCTTTGCAATTTACAATTTCCTTGCTATTGTTCTTGTTGGATCTAGGAAGGCATTGAGATCTAGACTTGGTTTTCTAGTCTCTGGGTCCTGAGATCTGAATTTCTCATTTCAATTCCCTGTTTATTGCTTTTTCTGTTCATTTACTTTACTGCTTCAAGATCCGGTTCAATCCAAATTCCCTTTCCCTCTTCTGTTTGATGCAATTTAGTTTTTCTTTGTTTAAATTCTGCAAATCCATTCCCCAATTCCCTTTACATTTCAAGCAATTTATATTCCTTGCACTTTAAGATTCCGTAATTTACATTTCTTGCACTTTAAGTTTCTGCCATTTAATTTCTTGTTCTTTAAGTTTCAGCAATTTATTTCTTGTTCTCTTTACTTCAATGCAATTTACATTCTGCAAGTCACACAATCATCAACCAAATCTTGATTCGCTTGACTAAATCAACCACTAAACTAAAATTGCTCAATCTTTCAATCCCTGTGGGATCGACCTCACTCCCGTGAGTTTTTATTACTTGATACGACCCGGTACACTTGCCGGTTAGTTTTGTGATGTTTTGTGAGAGATTCGTTTCTCATCAAAATATCTCATCACACACTTAGACTTATGTCCACTATAGTAAATTGTATATTATTTTGAAGCCCCGGATGTCAGCTTTCCAATTCCACTGAAACCGCCTCATTTGGACCTCTGTAGCTCAAGTTATGATCACTTTAGTACCAAGAGGTCAGGATTGGCAGCTTTACAAATCCTTCATTTCTTGAATTATCCCATTTTGCATGCTTTCCTTCCACTTCTTCAATCCATACTTGCCTTTTAAGCCTGAAATTACTCAACAAACACATCAAGGTATCAAATAGAATTAAAGTAAATAAAATTTAGCAATTATAAAGCTTGAAAAGCATGTTTTCACTTTCAAGCACAATTTAGGGAGAAATTATGAAACTATGCTATTTCAATGGATAAATGCAAGAAAAGTTGATGAAATCCACCAAATATAGCAAATAAATACCATAAAACATGGATTCAACCCAAATAGAGCAAATAAATACCATAAAATATGGATTCATCAATAGCCGAAGCCCCCCACTCACTCGTCAAAATGCGTCATGCTAGGGAGAGGTATCCACACCCTTATAAGGCATGCTTCGTTTTCCTCCCCAACCGATGTGGGACCTTACAGCTGGCACAGGGGTTATCTGGGACAGAGGGACATATACTTGAATAGGAACTCTAAACAAGACAAAAATAAAAATTTAACAAATCTCATTAAAATTCATGATTATAAGGTTGAAATTTAGTTGTAAAACTCACATTGAAAGCGCTTTAGGTTGTGAATGTGTCTCCTTCCGTAGAACCATCCTGTTCTGTTGAGCTGGGTCATTAGCTGATTCTTCTACTAGACTCAACCTGAAATACACTCAAATAAAGTCAAAATACACCTCAAGCATTGAAAAGAAACACAAGCTTTATTTTTTGAGAACTTACATAGTTGTAGTTTTTGCTTTTTTTCCTGCCTTTTTTTTTCCTGAATAAAACATTAAAGGGATTTTTGTTCTAAAAAAAATATAGAATTAGAAGTAGAAGGTAAAAAAAGATAAAAGCAACTGGTATTAGAAACAGAAATTACATGCTATCTGCCAGTTTGTTTATGCTGCTTTGATTTTTTTGTCCTTGAGACAAAGGATCATTCTCACTTCCTATTCACCTCCGGTATTCTAAGCATAGAATAAACATCATTCAGTAAAAATACTATACAGTTAAATCAGGATAACAATATTTTATCAAATAAAGGTTCTTACATTTTAGATGAGTCATAGTGACCTTCTGTCGATCGCAGGCCAGCTCCCTTCTTCCTGGGAAACCAAAAACAATTATCAGCAACCAAAACACCTTAAAATCGGTAATATACACCCAAATATAACAAACCCCTGTGCAGCAGCTTTTTCATTATTTTTCTTCTTTTTTGATTCCCTTAAGAATTCTTCTAATACCTCAGTTCCAAGTTCAGATCTGACAGTACATGCATAAAAGAACATGTTAACAAATATAATTTTGATGATAAATGGTAATATAGCTTTACAAAGTATCTTACCCATCATAGGATTGAGTTTGTTCAGGAGACGAATCCTCAACAATGTGCTTTCTCTTTTTGGATTGCGCCCTGGGAAAAAAAAGTATGAATCAGAAAAATAAAATAAAATTGATGATAAAATACTATCCAAAGCAGTGCTTACTTTTTGGGTGTAGTCTGAAATTTTTTCTTTATTTTTTGTTTTTTTATTGGTGATGATTCTTCACCTCTGAATGTTAATGAGAAACACTTTGTTAATACATCAAATATTGAAAATAAACGGAAAAGAAAGCGATGATAATTTCAGATTCTTACTCATCATTCGATTCAGTTTCTGAATTGGAATCCTCCAGAATCTGCTTCCTTTTTTTGGATTCCATTCTGGAAGGTAAACAATCATTAGTAAAAAACACCCTAAAAGTGACAAAATACATCCAAAAATATTACTTACTTTTTGGCCGTTCTGGTGGGTTATTTCCTTTTTGATTCCTCTGAGTCTTTTTCAGACTCAGACTCAGAGGAAGAATCAACTTCAGTTTCAGATGTATCACTCTCAGATGATGATGAACTTGGCTTTTTTTTTTTGTTTTTTTATTTTTTCTTTTTCCTTCATTTGTTTCAATTTTTTTTGTTTCTACCTTCTTTACGATGCTCTGAAATAGTAGAAATGTTAATTTACAGCATCTACATAAATAAAATACACCGAAATTAGAGAAGGTATTATGTTCACTTACCATATGTCCATCTATTTCTGCTCTCATCCTTGCAACCAACTGTTCTCTATTCCAGTTGCTAACCCAGGGTAGTCCAGGGATTTCTTTTCCTTTCTTGTCTTTGTTTTTTGCCAGATGGAAATAGATCATCATTAAGGTAAAGAGGCAGCCGTCGATTGATTTTTTCTTTTCCAAATGGTAATTAATTATGCCTTTGATGATGAAATTTAGCACATGGGCTCTCCAGTTGCCCTCTGTTATTTTGTCCATCTTAAAAATTGGAGCTAGGTGCACAGGAGAGATTTTGTTTATTGTTGTTGGCAACAAGAACGCCATCTGAATATAGAGGATGAAAATTCTCTTGAACATCAGGCGATCTTGTTCGTTTTCAACACCAATACTCATCATGTTATCGGTCAGACTCTTTAGAGTCTTAACCTGAAACCTTCTAAAAATCAGTTTGTTCTCTTCAGAAAGTTCCTTATAACTCACTTTATCAGGAAATAGATCTCCTACAAAAAGAAAACAATTTACACTCCAAATTACTTGAAATACACCCAAATATCACTCATATATACCCAAATATCACTCATATACACCTAAATTTATTTCTTGATTACATGATATCAAAATAAGATATTGCAAAGAATGAAAGTATAGAGGTTTTCTATAATCAGTTACCTGATGCATTGAGGCCAAGGGCAGCCCCCTATTGTGCTGAGTTTAACTTTAAAGGAACTATAGCTTGTTTTGAGTGTGTTTTTGCCCAATTTAAAGGAGTTAGCCAACTCCTTTAATAGTTTGTGAGGCACCCTCATTAGTGGGATGTGCATGAGTCCACCAAAACCTAATTTCCGAACAATCGCTTTCTTTGCCTCACTCATATTTTCAAATTTTTCACTCAATAATCTGGTGGCACACTTCAAGTCTTTGGTTTGCTGTAAAAAAAGCAAAATTAGAGTCATTTAAATAACCTATATTTGTATTAGGAAAAATTAACTTATTCTAAGACATATATTTGTGCTTACATTGTATTTTGTTTTCACCTTGGTTCTTGGTTGCCATTTTTACTGCAATGAAAAAGAGATACTGTCAATAGATAAAAAATACACCCAAATATCAGAGATATACACCCAAATATCAGTCGATACACCCAAATATCAGCCACATACACCCAAATCCAGTCCTATACCCATTTTGTTTTTTCAATTAAACGAAATTACATGAGTTCAAAATCATATTCAACTCAACCAAACATGCATAAAATGACACTACAAGGTCAAGCATAATTAGAACAGTACCAGTTAGACTTCAATACTCCTAATATATATATCAGTCCCATACACCTCTACATTGTTTTGGAATACATGACATTATATGAGTTCAGAAAGATATTTAAGTTCAAAATGCCACTAGAAGCAACAGTCGCATTCCAAGTCCGACATATACACCCAAAAATCAGCCATATACACCCAAAAATCATTTAACCTGAAATTCAATACAGAGTTTATATGTATACAAACCTACTTAAAAAACATGTAAACATGCACAAAATATCTACCAAAACAGATCAAAACACACGTTAAACCATTCACTAGAAATACGTAAAATAGTGTAAACGAAGAACAGTTTCATCATAACAGTAATATGACATCTAAACCAAGAACAGTGAAACAGGGAGAGAAATATGGACGATATAGTGCTTCGATTTCGAAATAAGAAACAGAAATGTGAAAAACCTAGAAGAACAGTAAAACAGTACCTTGAATAATGTTTGTTCGTTCTTTTTGGTGGTTTTTTATGGAGATTTGTATGTTTTCTTCATGATTTCTTCTACTTTTCGTGAGTAGTTGGAAGGTTTCTTCAAAATTGGAGTTGGTGTCGAATGTGGCTTGAATCTCGACGGTTTGGGTATTTATTAAGGAAGAAGAGGAAGAGTCTTTCATAATGAGCGCACTTTGGAAAAACGAAATGGTTGAGTAAGGCGCGTGTGTTTACGCTCAATTGTGGAGGAGTGTAGTGCGCGTATTTTTTGTTGGGCATGGGCTAACTTGTAGAACTTGTAAGCCAAAAAGGCTTGTATATGTAGCAGGCCTGTAATTAAAAACAGTCATGACTAATAATTAGCTTAATAATACATTGAATATTTATTTTATATAATTATAGATAATGAAAATTAGCTTAATAATACATTGAATATTGATTTTATATAATTATAGATAATGAAAATATGTTTTTAAATTAGTATAATAATACATTATTTATTAAATACTAATTAAATGTTAATTATAATATAACTATAATAAATTCATTTGGGGGAGAAAAGAAGTTCATGAAAAATTAACACCTCACTTTTATTAGTTAGGAGAAAATTCAATTTTAATATATTATAAGTAGATAGATAAAGACTACACGAAAGCTTCCAATTGGAGCATTCTTGGTCCCTTGCTAATGATTGGTTCGTGCTCTTCCTGGCTATGCCGTTTTCTATTGGCAGCAATGGATACCACCGCAATATTGACGGCGTCATCATGCCCTCTGCACACAACGTCCTCATCTCCTTCTTTCGTTGTGTTCCGTTGGCCTTTGGTCGCTGCGCCAACCGGGTCAACTTTGGAATTGGGTTACACCTACCCGGTTAGGAAGCCCAATGCCATCACCACTCATACGGGCCTTAATCTTCATCTGATTTTAACTTGTTGGGCCTATTTGTACCAAGCCCAACAAACCCTCTTCTATAGATATTTGATTGGGTGAATTATTTAATTAACCATATATTTTGCTTTTACTGTAGTGAGTATACAACTATACATAGAATTTTATCCTTTAGAAAAAAATTTAAGTGTACCTAAAACACCAGTGTTCCAATTATTTTAACCGTTGATTTTAATTAATATATATTATATATATTTTTATAATTCAAATTAATGGTTAAAATAACTAGAATACTAATATTCCAGATACACTAAAAACTCTTCCTATATATATATTCTTCCATTTTCCACCTCATAAATCTTATCTTTCGGATAAAAGCATGATTAGTTGGTTACGTGTGTGCTCACCATACTATATGATTATTGTTATGGCTGAGACTTGGAACACCTGTGTTAACGACTTAAGGTTTATTAAATATAAGGCTAGCCTTTTAGTTTTATGATGAGAAATTTTTTTTTTTAGTAGAATTTATGATGAGAATTTTATTACATATATTAATTCATTCATTCCCCCTAAGCGATTGCGTACATGATACATGATCAGCCTCTTACAACTTATGGTATAGTATGCATAATTCGTCAATTTATTTTATCTTAAAAAGTGTCATGACTATTGAAAGAAGGAATGTCAAGGAATGTGAAGGAACTTCTATGAAAAGAAGGAACAAAATTATTATGAAAAGAAAGGGTTTGGATCCTTTAAATTTTGAATTTCACATTAAGAGATAAAGTGTGATTTCTTATCATTTATTTTATAGGTAGGACCAAGAGACAATATGAGAGAGAAAATTCAAAATAAAAATTCAAAATTTAGAGAATTCAAATTCGAAAAGAAGGAATGTAAGGGAACTTCTAGTTCTACACTCAATGCCTCATTATTTATTTTCCTTCATTCATAAGAGGACTTAGGATTAGTATAGATTGATTTTTGAAAAAATATTTATTTTTTTAAAAAGATTGTTTTAATAAATAAAAATTATTTTTTTATTTAAATACACTTCTTAAAAGAAATTTTTATATATTAAAAATATTTTTGTTTCTTTTTTTTAAGTAGAATATTATTGACTTTTTAAAAAAAATTAATTTTTTTAGTAAAAATATTTTTTTTAAAATATGTATTCAGAAAAATATGACTACCCAACTAACTCTATTATATCCCGTTGTTTCTTTTTTCTTCAGTGTTAAATATGTCAAAAAATTGGTATTTTGTATTCACTTATTTTTTAATTTCTCTTTATCAAAAAATAAATTATGATAACAGGTCCCGTGAAAGAACAATTTCTTTTTTTCTCTGAATAACAAAAGATGTAGTTACACTGGGTCAAATTGAACACCTTAGTTATATAAGCCCTTATGTTGTGATAATAATTAATCCAATTTAAAACCCTCATGCCCAGAAAAATTATGATTATTTAGCAAATTATTTGCTAGCATGATAATTTTGACATGTTATACCATACATAGAAATAATTTTTCAAAAGAAAATCATGATTAGTGCAAGTATGAATTGATGTTGATATCGTTTCAAATTGTTGATTAAATTATTATTGCTTGTCCTTTTCTCTTTTCTCTTTATTTTATAAGTATGTATTTTTTACTCTCTTTTACTGGCATGATCCACTACAAGAAAACGAGCTTTTTGCTACGCTTTTAAAGCGTGGCGAAAAGTCCTTAAAAGCGTGCCGATAGCTTTTCACTACACTTTTTGAGCTACCGGCACGCTTTTGAAAGGGTCACAACTGCAAGGGTGCCGGTTGCTCTATCGCCACGCTTTTCGTGACCTATTGGCACGCTTTTTTTCTTGCCACGCTTTTAAAGACCGCCACGCTTTAAAAGCGTGGCCATATGTGTGAACTATTGCTACGCTTTTAAAGTGTGCCAATAGCAAGATATGGCTACGCTTTTAAAGTGTGCCAATAGCATGCCATATAGCTACGCTTTAAAAGCGTGCCAATAGCAAGACATATGGCTACGATTTAAAAGCGTGCCAATAGGTGTGAGATACAGCTACGCTTTTAAAGCGTGCCAATAGCAAGACATATGGTTACGCTTTATAAGCGTGCCAATAGGTGTGAGATACAGCTACGCTTCTGAAGCGTGGCTGTTCATGTTCACTGCAACGTATATCGCCACGCTTCCAAAGCGTGGCAACAAGTAGAGATATGGGTACGCTTTAGAAGCGTGCCAATAGGTTCTGAACTGAATTACAGCGACGCTTATAAAGCGTGGCTATTGATTGCTGTTGTACAATATGGCCACCCTTTTAAAGCGTGGCTGTAAAATAGTTCAGTACCTATTGGCACTACTTTTTTTATAAACCTTACAAAATCATAGATAATTTCAAAATTTAAAAGATGACTACTAATTTTAAATCAACAAATCCTTGCTTCATAAACTTGTCACAGAAAAAGTGTTTGATCACATGTTAGTTATACTCTAACAAAATACCAAAAATCAAAGTCTCATCCACTAGCAGTTTCCTAATACATGTATTACAATTCCAACATGGGTTACATTATCTACTTCCTTTACACTTCATTACAAAATATAAAACTTCATGATTACTGATCACCATTGTGAGCAAAACTGTTTTCAGCACTTCCCTGCATAATTTTAAATATTGTTGTGTTAGTGCATCTTATACCAAACCAAAAAATGGAGACATATATTATCAACAAATGAATGTTATAGTTGTACAATAATTGTAACCAGCAAAGGCTTTTCTTTCATTGAAAGCCAGTATACTTTTTTTGTTCTTAAAGTTTTCAAAAAAGGGAAAAAGGGTACTGCTATAGCTAGGAAGCTAACAATCAAACTGCCCCCCTCCCCTCCTTTTTTTTTTCTACATCAGTCACATGTTTCTCAACAATGGCATGTATCACCCTAACTCCTAATATATTTCACAACCAAATTAACCATTCTTGTAGCCCTATACTGCACCTGCAGTCACATGCATGCACAATTTATACTAGCAACTGGAAAATCAATACAAATTGCATATGGATCAATTCTATAACCGATCCCCAATAAATAAATCAAGCAAAATGAGATATACCATGAGAGCCATTAATTCCTTCTGGAGTCTGCAAAAATCAAAACAAACAAAAATATTAAAATTCAATTATGGTTTCTTTTCTTTTCCTTTTTCCAATTAGATTAGGAAAAAGTGCAAATCTTCAAAGATTTCTCGTGTTTTCGAAAATTGAGATTCAATGCCACACTAGATACAAAACAAAACACTACTAAAAAGTCAACAACTTTGAATTCAGATTCCAATTCAACACCATTAGCACCATTTAGAATCTTTTATCTCACTATCAAATGTCCAAAATCAACAACAACAATAAGTCAACTACTTTAAATGGAAATATATCGAATATCCAAAGATAGTGACTTACATCTTTGGGTGGAATATGAGTTGATTCGGAGGAGCGAGGAGTATTTCTCGGTCTGCTACTTGAGGCATCCAAAGGAGAATTTTGGGCAGCTTGCACTAAGGCTGCTACCTCTTCCTCACTCATTCCAGGGTTGACTTGGTGCACCAATACCTTTAATAAACTACATACACCGTCCATCTTCTTCTCTAATGATTCAACCTTGTTGTTGTATTCAACCTTGACTTGTCGAATCTCCTCATCCTTTTTAAGAGAGCTTTTTGTAATCGAAGCCCCAAAACAACGAACTCGACCTGGTTGGTCCTTTCCTAACACTCCTACAAATGCATCCTCATCATTTTCCCCTGCCTCTATGCGGGTTTGAAGTTCAGCCTGCCGCATTAATTTAGCATACAAACAATATTAATAGAAATCACTATAGAAATCACTATAGAATTAATATTGTACATTTCCAAATACAAATACAAACAAATCACAATTGTGCTTTGCGTTTTAGCATCAATTTCTTTTCCTTTTTTACTTGTGCGAGTTGCTATGAAAACTTCAACTCTTGATGGTTCTTCACTGTTCTCTTTAGAGTCGCGCTAGAGTACATATAGAAAAATTTACATGAAGCATGCTAACTAGAAAACTACAACATGAATATAAATGAGAAATCACAAAAAAATAAGTTATATTACCAGCTGCTTGCGCACTATTCCAAAATTTGTGGAACCCATCCGGTGAGAACATGTTTGCTTTGACCTATTTTCAGCATTCTTAGTAGACACAGCCTAAATATAAACATGAAAAAGAGATGTTATTATTCTTAATAAACATTTTTTCTTGTTTTTTCAAAATCACACTACCTTTTTCCAAAACACCAAGTTTAATCACATAAAGAACTAAAAGACAATATTACCTTAACAGTCGGAAGACTCCAATACCGAATTAGTTTGCGAAATTGAACCTCAGGAATCTCTAACGGTCGGTTCTTTATCATTTCTTTGTATTTCTGATTTTTCATCTAACATGAACAAATCTCCCATTTTTTCACCCAAAGGACATCCTTTGCTTGGAAACAAACTCGGAGTTCGTAGCTCATCTGAAACACACTCATCATTGTTTCGAGGGACTCTGTTGAATCTTGTCTGGACATCTTCATGCAAATATCTTGAGCAAAAATTAATACACTCATTCGCCAAATATCCTTCAGCAATGGATCCTTCTGGATGACTTCTGTTACGAACATATGATTTTAGTGTGCACATATATCGTTCAACAGGGTACATCCAATGATATTGAACTGGACCTCCTAACCTCACTTCATTTGCCAAATGGATAGGCAAGTGCACCATTATGTCAAAAAAGCTTGGAGGAAAAATCCTCTCCAATTGGCATAATGTCTCAGCAATCTCTGCTTCTAAGTTAATTACCTCATCTATGCTAATTACCTTCTGACATATCCGGCGAAAAAATGAACATAATCGAACTAAAGCGATGACAACATGGTCAGGAAGTATGCTCTTGATCGGTACTTGCAACAAGTAATGTAACATGAAATGAGCATCATGGGTCTTGTAACCAAAAATCTTCTTTTCCGTTTGCTACACACATCGAGCGATATTGGAAGCGCTGCCGTCTGGTAATTTTGCCCCTTTTAACACACTACAAAAGATTGTTTTCTCTGCTGCAGTTATTGAGAAGCATGCCTTTGCTAACTTAGTTCTTTTACCATCATTCGTATCTCTTGGTTGAAGGTTTTTCCTGATACCCATGTCTTTAAGGTCAAAACACGCAGCTGCATGATCTTTTGTCTTTCCAAAAATATCCAAAAGCGTTCCAATTATGCTATCAACTATATTCTTCTCTATGTGCATGACATCAAGGTTGTGTCTGAACATGTTGAACTTCCAATATGGTAAATCAAAAAAGATTGATCGCTTTTTCCAATTTGAAATGCCATTCTTTGCTTTCCTTTGCTTCTTCCCAAAAGAATTATCTACCCCTTGCAATATATGAAATACAGTTGTTCCATCTAACAACTGTGGTGGAGACCTAAGTTCAGTTTTTCCATTGAAAGATCTTTTATTATGTCTCCATGGATGGTTCATGGGTAAAAACCTTCGATAATCCATATAAACAGTCTTGTGGCTATGTTTCAGATATATAGAAGAAGTCTCATCATTACAACATGGACAAGCCAATTTTCCCTTTGTACTCCACCCAGATAACATAGCATACGCAGGGAAGTCGTTAATTGTCCATAAAAGACATGCTCTCATGTTGAATGTTTTGTTCTCTTTGGAATCATATGTTTCGACACCTAACTCCCACAATTCTTTTAATTCTTCAATTAGTGGTTGAAGAAAGACATCAATATCATTTCCAGGTGATTGTGGGCCAGGAATGAGTAAAGAGAGCATAAAATAATCAGGCTTCATGCTCATCTAAGGGGGTAGATTATACACCATCAGAACAACAGGCCATGTACTATGTGTACTACTAAAAGTTCGAAACGGATTGAATCCGTCGCTTGCTAAGCCAAGTCTCACATTACGAGGCTCCTTTGCAAAATCTTCATGTCGACTGTCAAATGCTTTCCAAGATTCACCATCGGCAGGATGCCTTAACGACCCATCTTTAACACATTCATTATGATGCCAAGACATAGCTTCAACCGTCCTTGTGCACATAAAAAGCCTTTGAAGTCTGGGAATCAGGGGGAAATGCCTTAGAGTTTTTGTAGCAACTTTACGAGGCTTTTTAGATGAGGTAGCATCGTCCTCTTCTACATGATGCTCAATATAACGGGATGTTCCACAGACATGGCAAGATGAGTTATTCTCATACCCGTTCCGATACAACATGCAATCATTGGGACATGCATCGATCTTTTGGTAGTCAAGACCCAAATTCTTCACCATATTCTTCGTTTTATCAAAAGAAGTAGGAATATTCAAATGTGGCATTCCTTCTTTCAATAATTCTAAGAGAGAAGTGAACGACGCATTACTCCAACCGTGCAAGCATTTTAACAAGTAAAGACGGATGGTAAAGGATAATCTTGTGAATCCTTTACATCCAGGGTATAGTTCTTGGCTTGCCTCGTCTACCAATTTATAAAATTCGTTTGCACCTTCGTTAGGCCCCATGTTATGTCCATCAACTTGTGTAGTATCTCTGAATCTATCACGTAACAACTCATCAATATTATCATTGCAGTTATATTCCTCATCGGTGTCACTGTCAACATCCATAGCAACAAGTGATTCCCCATGATTAAACCACCGCCTATAACCTTTTACGAATCCATCGCATATTAGATGGTCATACACGACATCTCTCCTTAACCAAAGTCTATTACAACACTTTGCACATGGGCATTGAATTTCTTCCCCTTGAGGAATTCCCGGTGATGAAAAAGCAAAGTGTAAAAACTTTTCTACACCGAGTTGATATTCTTTTTCATGACGTGGTGTATCCATCCAATCCTTGGACACATCCATCGAAAACCTATATATTTCAAATAGATAGCTAAGTTTCTAGTTTGAAGTCTTTACTGCTAGTCTCACTAACTGTGAGTCTAGCTTCCTAATTAACTAAGAGACAAAATTTTCCAAGTCTCTAAAATACTTTGAAGGCATTGGACATAAAATAGCGAAGAAAATTAAATTTTAGCAATTCTTAAAGAATGTCATGAAGTGAGTGCCTCAGGAAAGCACTTAAGTTGTCCACATAACATTAATAACAAATTAAGAGATGTATTTAAATTCGCATGAACCAACCTTAAATACTGTCGTAATCCGTACAACACCAGCACCAAAGTAGTAGTGCAGCAGAAGCAGAATTAGAAAGGTAGCAGCGGCAGCGAATAGCGGTTCAGCAACAGATAATCAGCACCACAGCAACATCAAAGCAATACCACAGGAGCAGCAGAATAAAAGAAGTGGTAGTAGTGGTGGATAGATAATTATCAAAAGCCTGTTGGAAAGCATAAAATTAAAATGCTCTTGAGAATTAAATTTCTTTCTTACTTTAAAACATAAAAAAAACCATAGAAAATTGAAAAATGGGGGAATTTAGAAAGTAGGAATCGAAGAAGTGGCTGGAGAAAACCCCAAAAGGGCAGGTAAATCCTTGGCAACTTTGGAGCATTAGTCTAACTGCTCAGCATGAACTACTTGAAAATTACATTTGAAATTAAAATAGCATCCATTTACATATATTTAGCACAAATTGTGGGCCATAATCCATTAAAAAAATGCCATATTTATATATATTAATCCAATATATAGCTTGGTCCAGACCTAGGAACTACTATATGAAATATAAATTATATGCACTATAAAAGGAAAAAGGATTATAACCACCCCCATATATTCAATTCAGCCTCAGCATCCTTCAATTCTATATATATATCCTTCAATTCTATATATATATATATATATATATATATATATATATATATATATATATATATATATATATATCTACTATTTGAAGATATTATTTGTAGCAACCAACCAGCAATTAACAAATTTCTTGATTATTTTTCACTGTTATATAAACTGTTTTATGAATTACTAGTACTATTTCAATTTTCACTTAAAACTGGCAAGTATGTCTCAACTTTAATTTCTCTGAGATTAAAGTATATCTAGGCTGTGATTTTTCAATAATCTAATTTTAGGTCTCCTGATAAGTATACTTTAAATACAATCATTCTCAAGCCATAAGGTAATCATAATAATAATAAACTTCTACCTAAGAATAACTGTATTAATTAAAGATTACTCCATCAAATACAAACAGCAAAGCATGAAAAATTATGCAACTCTCTTTTTCTGACCACAGCAATCACCTTGGAAAGACATGAGCAAGCAACTCAGAATCAGAGCGTTAAACCTGTAGTGCTCTTTCTTCACTTTCTTCTACATTCTACAGTGTAAAAAAGATTTCCAAGTAGTATTCAGAAAATACAGAATGAAAAGAATAAGAACTCCACAACCCAAACTATCATATATAATGTCGGTGGCATATGGCAAGAAACTGTTAAAAATAGTTGAAAGTTTAAGAAACCAAAGTATAAACAAAGCAGTACCATAGGAGCAGCAGAATAAAAGAATTGAAAATAATTTCATACCCTTAGCTACAGATCCATTTTTATCCATTTCAAACATACAACAACAGATCATATTTATATTTTTGTTAAGAGTTTTCATTCATCAACATTTAAAAAAAAACTAACTATATATATTTTTTATATATTTTATACACTAGCATAACAACAACTCAATGAAAGCAACAAAAGAAAACTGCTTAGACAGAAGGCAACTAGAGTTGTTAGTTAGCTAAATACCTAAATATTTTGTGTTTATTTAATTAATTAATTAATTAATTATACTATTCAGTCACGCTTAAACAGATCCCACAAGCTTTTCCATGCATGAACAGAAAAAGAGTCCTTAGCTTGTTATATTGTAATGTATATGTAAAATATAAATATGAACTTGGATAGAGAAACAAGAATTCAGAATTGTGAACATGCATAAACCAGAGAGAAATATCAAAGAGGCATATCAGAGAGCACTCATTAATACTGATAATAACAAATAGCATAAACCAGGCGAACCAAATGCACCAATTCACAAAATTCAATATTAAAAGCACAAACAGTGGCAATCGGCAAGAATTAGTATCCAAATCTAGTAATAATAATCCAATAATTCAAGACAAATACACCAGTAGCATCAATTCCCAAAGCCTTTACGAAATTCAAAAAACAGGGAAGGAGGAAGAAAAAAGAGGTAATACCATCAGCAGACATAGCAAAAATTAACAAGTTTCTTGGAGTCTTGTGGTGCAAATGGTAGAGCTTTGAAGAAATTGAATTTGTGAGATTGCTCCCTGAATTTGAGAAACAAAAATTTGTTACTATTTATCCAAAGTAAATTACATCATATCAGCATGAAAGCCTTATGCATGGCACATATACTAAATCCTATAGGAAGGAAATAGATTAACCTATGAGATAGAAATAAAATAAAGATAAGAGAATTCAGAGAAGTGTGTTTATAAGGAAAAAAATCTTAAACCAAGGATTGAATTTTGGAAGTTAATTTTTACCTTGTAGGTACGGTTTGGAAGACAGTCGCAGGATACAATTGAATCTGCAGTTTGAACAACACACAATTTCAGGGTAAATCATACAAGAGTATGAAAAATTGTCGTGCATATACAGACGTGAATAAACTAATATTCAGATGTCGAACATAAAATTTGCACCCCAATAATGTAAGATAAGAAATTCTCAGTTGAAGTTCAATCTAGACTAGGAAATATGCAGCTACCTGAATATTTACAATGAGAATAGAAGGAACATCCCCAGGTATGCTGATAGAAGGAACTCCTAAACAGCGCGCAATATGTTCAGTTTTTAGCTGAGATAGAAAGAGGTCTGCTCCAAGGGAATAGAAAGCAGCATTGGTTGGCGCAAATTCTTTCTTCTTGTCCCTGCCAACCAAGTCCAAGCAACAATGAATTCTAGCACTATCAATAATGAAAAATTTTGTTTTTGTCATGATATCCTCAACATGAGGGTGATTATAACCCAAAGGTTAATCATTAATCCCCCCAAAATGGTGTGTATACAAAAACAAGTATTTTGTACCAACCTAAAGTAGTTTTTCCCTCTGACTTTGAATGAACTTGGCTCAATTAAAGACTAAGAACCAGGGCTTTGTTTCTCTTATCCAACAAAATGGAATTGACAAACCTGCTATTGGCTTTAGTTTAGGTGCCTTGGGTGAAACTGAAACAAATGAGACCAGAGTGAGAAACAAGAAAAACTACCAAAAAACAAGGGTAGTAAACATCCGAAAACTAAAAGCAAATAAACTTGGAAACTAAATTTTTATGTTCATTTATTTTAACTTCTTGTCTTAACAGCTGGGAAATAAAAGAAGCTCAATCATTCACAAGAAACACCATTTTCGCACCCATTCTAACTCTTCTACTGACATAAAATAGAAAAATAAACAAAATTAGGAACAAAATAGCTTCCCCTGCAGAAATAAAATATAAATCAGCTCTACAACCAACCCTGATTCCAATGCAGAATTTTAAAATCCTTTGGCTGATCTTGATCTTGGTTGCTTATGCACAAAAAATTATAAGTGACCTTTAATTTTCTGCTACTGTTGCTAGGTTTCTAATGCTAGAAGGAGAGTAAGCCACAGTATATTGCATTCTGAGGCAAAGAGGTCTTTTGAACACTTACTTCACATTATATAAGCCCATCCGCACTTGATTCCCTTTCTTAAGCATAACAAATTGTTCCCAACTTTAAAACAAACTCAAATTTTATGTGTTATTTTCCTTTTCAAATTTCAGATGGTCTTATGTATTGGGTTTGAAACCAGTGCCCTTTCTTTTCCAAATGGTGCATTCCTGCTTCATTTCTACTAAGACTCAGTCAAATAAAGTAAAACACAATGAAAACATACGACCATGAACTCATGTTTGGTGCAGAAACCTAAACTTACACACATGAACATAGGACATGATAGCTCAAATGAACCTATAGTAACCATCACAGAAACTAATTTAAAACAACCAAAATGAAGATACAGTGAGCCAGTAGAAAATAATTATTAAGCTGTAGTAATTAATACCCAAATGAGTTAATAAAGTAGAAAAAAAATGCTCTTGACTAATAACTCTATATGCGTTCAATTCTTATTTAAAGTGACAGCAAGATAATACATCAAACACACTAAAGTTTTGGCATATAAGTAATGAAAGAATAATGCATCATAGTGAAACTAATATATATGTTTAGCTTTTGATAATGGCAAGAGCTTAGCTCTTGGGGCTGTGACACTAAGCTAGACAAGTTTAAGTAACTAAAATAAGGTAGAATCAAGAGTTAATAAGAGTTAGAAGTCTCTAAAACTCAAAATGATCATTTAGAGTTTGAACCGAATTCGACAGTATTTATTGTAGAAATGGCAATAATTTTCATAAATTTCTGCTCTCAATCTAGACATCCAAAAATAGTGAAAAATAGTTTTTATAAAACTTTGAGAAGTCTATTACATTCTTAAAATTTCAGTCAAACAACACCACCAACAAGATCAACAGGATGCACTATTTCTCTCAGAAAATGAAGCTACAACTTCAAAACATTCACCATATACATGTTTAGCTTTCAAGCTTCCCTTTCCTTTTCTGAAACTGAGATCATTTCCAAAAGGTGAAATTGCAAAGAGGAAGTTAAATGCAGTTAGATAGAAAAATAAAGTGATCAGAAGCATCATCTAATTGCCATAAGAGGGAAATATTACTACACTTGAAGCATTACACAAACATAAAACAGGGTAAATGAAACAAAATGGAGATACTTATTTACGCACCTAGGTTCTTGTCAAGGGTCTTGGTGAACTAGTTCAAAGCTGGTGGAGCCTTCAACCTCTGCTTGAGGATCCTCTTCTTCCTCTGCTCCTCTGATCCCGAACTGCTTAGGATAGTTCTCGACTAACGGGTTCCTCACCTTCTCCTGAAGAAATGCATGAGAATCAAAACAATGAACAATAAAAAAAAAAGACTGAAAACTTAGAGTCATCCTCATGAATCTGACTGCAGAAAAACAAAAGGAGGAGAAACCTACAGCCTTATTCGAAGCTGGAAATGGCGCTTTTCCACCTCGTCAGATGTTAGGGCTTCGTCGTTCTTCACGGAAGCGAAGAAGCAGGAAGCGAGCGGCAGCGCGGATGGGAGGGCTTCGTCATTCTTCACGGAAGCGAAGAACCAGGAAGCGGGCGGCAGCGCGAAAAGGAGGGCTTCGTCGTTCTTCAGGGAGGCGAAGAACCAGGAAGCGAGCGGCAGCGCGGAAGGGAGGGCTTCGTCGTTCTTCACAGAAGCGAAGAAGCAGGAAGCGAGCGGCAGCACGGAAGGGAGGGCTTCGTCGTTCTTCGTTGGAGTATTGTCATCGCGGTGAGGGCAGGGGTTAGGGCTTTTGAAGAAGGGTTAAGGCGAAAAAATTGAAGAATGGTTAGCTAGGGCTTTCGGAGGGGGAAGCGGTGAGGCACAAAGAAGGAGGAGATTGGTGGTTGCAATTGCCATTGGGGCTTTCGAAGGAGGAGTTAGGGCAGAAGGAGTTAGCTTTTTTTCTCTAAGTGTTAGAATCACGAAGAATTGATCTATCTCTAGCTATCTGGAGCGTTTTTGTTAATTCAAGCTTCTTTAATTTTTTTTTCTAAGGGAACCTTTTGGCCACGCTTTTGAAGCGTGCCAAAAGGCTTGTAGGAAACGGCTACGCTTTTAAAACGCCACAATAATAAATTTCTGTTGCTACGCTTTAAAAGCATGCCGACATCTCTCTATGGCTACGCTTTATAAGCGTGGCAGAAAAAAACGTGGTTAAATCTCACATCAACTGCCACCCTCATAAAAACGTGGCCATAGAGAGATTTCGGCACGCTTTTAAAGCGTAGCAAAAAAAAGCGTGGCAAAATCTCTATTCAAACGCCACCCACACATAAGCGTGGCCATAGCCTACTTTTGGCCACGCTTTTAAAGCGTAGCAAAAAAAAAGCGTGGCCATAGGCCTTTTCTCTTGTAGTGATCGTTAGTAGGCAAAAGATTCGATGGTCCCAAAACGTTTGGATCATTAAATGGTTCCATAACAAAACATGTATTTTAAGTTTTTTAATAACTGCTAAATAGTTCGTTTCTAATTTTAATTACAAATTAACCCCATATATTTTATTTAATTATAAAAAATATTTTTTATTTTATAAATTATAAATTATTATTTTATCATTCATCTATTATGTTTATTAATAATCAAAAACAAAAACAATGACGAATTAGATCTTCCATTGATCGTAATAACTTTTTGGTCATCCCAATCGATTAAAAGTTTATCTTTGATCCATTACATCCGTTGAGGATTTTGAAATCATGTTTCTTAAAAAATCAATCGATTGGATTAACAAAACAATCGATTGAATTTCAGGTTTCACATAACTCAATCGATTGGACTTCAGGTTACCACAAAACAATCGATTGAAAGTTGTAAGGCAGTATGGTTTTCGTAAAAATCAATCAATTCGTCATATTACCCAGTCGATTGAACGATGACTAGAATATGGGTTTTTTATAATTCAATCGATTGTTTATATTACCCAATCGATTGAAGGCCGCTATTAAAATGATATATGAAGGTTTAATCGATTGGTATGATAATACAATCGATTAAATTTTGTACGTAACTAATGGTATATTCTAATTCAATCGATTGGTATGATCATTCAATCAATTGAAATGTGATGTAAATAAGTTTTTTTCTGCATTCAATCGATTGGTAGGATAATCCAATCGATTGAATTTTGAATCGCGCCGTTCTCAATTTTCATATCGTTTTTATAAATTTTGAATCGCACCGTGACTAATGGTTTATAAATCGATTGAGTTATGGGAAACCTGAACTTCAATCGGTTGTTTTGTTAATTCAATCGATTGATTTTCTAAGAAATACGATTTCAAAATCCTCGACGGATATAATGGATCAAAGATAAACTTTTAATCGATTGGAATTGACAAAAAGTTATTATGATCAATGGAAGATCTAATTCGTTATTGTTTTTATTTTTGATTATTAATAAACATAATAAATGAATGATAAAATAATAATTTATAAAATAAAAAATAATTTCTATAATTAAATAAAATATATGGGGTTAATTTGTAATTAAAATTAGAAACGGACTATTTAGTAGTTATTGAAAAACTTAAAAAACATATTTTGTTATAGGACCATTTAATGGTCCAAACGTTTTGGAACCATCGAATTCGGTGCCTCGTTAGTATTATTGTCAAATGACTTCTAATTTACTTTATTATTATTATTAAACCATTTTTCATAGTATACATGATACTGTGTTAATATTTATATTTAAGATCGACTAACGGTCTTTTTTCAATTAAACTCTTATTCAATATAATTCAATTTTTAAATCTTATTAACAAACTACTTTTATAAATACTACACAAAAACTTGTCTTCTCAATAAAATTATTAGAATTTTTTAGGTCAATTTTATAAATTTTATACAAATTTAGTTATTTTAGTTGATAATTATATATTTCTTTAGAAAGGAATTTTATTCTAGTAATTAAATAAAATAAAAATTATTTTAAAATAAAAAATATGCAAAAGAAAAAATTATGTTGACATTGAATTTTAATTAATTAAATTTAGAAATTATTATTGAGAAGTTTTTTATTTGACTTAAATTTTTATATGTAAAAGAAATTTATTTAATTTTTTATTTGATTTATTTTACCATTTCTCAGCTCAATTAATTTCAAACTCTTTTCTTCATCATATACGTATCAACATAGTCGCTTGGTTATTATTCTTTCCATCATTTTAGTTTTCACTCCAGGGATCTTTTGTATTCCAACATACATTTTATTATTGAAGACAGATAATTGTATTAGGATAGAGATTTTATATGGGACAAATAATTCTTCTAATTGCTAAATGATTATGTGTTGGTTTTACATTATGATTACATGACAGGCAACAAGTTGTTGCAAAGGCAAAATGAAAATAGA
The DNA here is from genome assembly GCF_059453495.1 of Arachis ipaensis. Classification (NCBI taxonomy): domain Eukaryota; kingdom Viridiplantae; phylum Streptophyta; class Magnoliopsida; order Fabales; family Fabaceae; genus Arachis; species Arachis ipaensis. The sequence continues at coordinate 38,003,227 of NC_142437.1, forward strand.
GTCGTTTGGTTCAAATTAAAAGAAAATATGGACTTTGTCAATATTAGTAAAAGGCGAAAATATTGAAGTTTACTATTATTATTTGTTATAATTCCAAGTTCATATTGGGACAGATGATAAAGAATTATTCGATATTTCATTAACATGATCATGACATGTGCGTGTTATTAGTTGCATGTGTTACCATTATATTAACCTTGTTCAAAAGAGAATTCTAAAGAAAATATCAACTGAAATATTTTTTTTGGTCTTTTCCAATCTCTAACTTCTATATATACCTGCATCTCCTTCATTCCTCCTAACCAAATTTACTGAAATTCTCTCTATTAAAAAGTTTATTAACTGAATTGTTTTCTTTTTTTAATTAATTTATTTATTATTGTTACTTAGATTATTTTTTTTTTGCCATGGAAATGTAGGAGTATGATTAACCATCATCAAAATAATTACAAAATATACCCCTTTTTTTGGAAAAATTAATAATTAGATATTGATCCCCTTAATTTTTGTTTTTTACATTTTTTCCTTTTCCTTTTAATTTCAGATTCAGAGAAGAGAAGCATGTCTGCTAGGGCTTTTCATCCAATTTCAATCACTACCATTCTCTCATCCTCTTCCTATGCTGTATCTCTCGTTCGCTTATCCTCGCCGCCGCAACACGCCTCAGACGACGCCGCAACCTGCTTTCGCCACCACCGCGCAAGAAACTGTTTCAATGCTTGGAGGTTAGTTAATCATCATGCCTTTTCAATTCATGGATGCATTTTCTCTTCCTTTCCCTCTGTCGTCTCTCTCATCCGCTCATCTTCGCAGCGCAACCCGTATATATGATTTGGATTTCGGAGATGACAAGTCCTTAGCTAAAAATGGATTTGCATGTTAGTTTTGATATGTTCTGTCCTGTCTTATCTTGTTGATTTCATGAATTGTGGGGAGTGAGGGGCCTACATTTAGAGTTTTTTTCGCCTTTTCACTCTCTTGGATTTGATTTGCAATGATTTTGCAGGAACCGAAGTGCCGAAAATTTGTATGGTTATGCTGCAGAGGAAGCTCTTGGACAGGATGGGATTGAGCTGATTGTTGACCCCAGTGATTTTGCCTTGGCTGATGATATTGTGAACCATGTCGTAATGGGAGAGAGCTGGACTGGGCAAAACAAGATGGGAGAGCAGTTCCTGGCGGTGGCGACGAATACTCCTTTCTGTGATGATGATGGAAGTTTAGTTGGGATTTAGTGGGATCTCGAGTGATTCACGGCTCTTTGTTGAAACGAGAGTTCCGTGCTTGGCTGCAAACAATGCTGAATCAGGTTCAGGCTCTAGGCCTCTTAGAAGTAGCATTTCAAATAAACTTGGCCTTGATATTCAGTAGCCTCTCTAAACTTCTATAGCATCCAAGTTCTCAAATTTGGTTAGTGCTGTAACTTTCATGTTTCCGTAATTTATACTAGTATAGCATAGCATGTCTTGATGTTAGAACCATTAAATAGGCATCAAAGGTAAGTAAAAAAGTTAAGTCAAGAATCCGGACAGGAGAAAATAACGGTGATCGTCAAAGCGGGAGCGAAGGAAGTCATCAATCTGAGCATTTTAGTTTCTCAGAAGTTGGTTTTGTAGACCATAGAGAGGATGCTAATTCCAGTAGAGCTAGCACACCCAGAGGTGATGTGATGCAGTCCCCTTTTGGTATATTTTCTCATGGTGAGGAAAGATCCCATGGAAAAAGTTTGAAAGAATCTGCCGATAATAGTGAAGGAAAATCTATTCACAAGATTATAACGTCTAGGGCTGAAGCATGGATTCAAAAGAAAACAATGGCATGGCCATGGAAAGCAAATGATCAAGAAAGATCGGAGGCAAAGGATGTCCGTGTTGCTGTGCCTTTCTTTTCAAATGATCATCAAGAAAATCAGTTAGTTAATCAGAAGCAAGAACACCAATAAGGTTAAAGGAATCGCCCTAGTAACAATGACGCTTCAGAATCCTGGTCCTCGTCCATCAATATTAACAGCACAAGTAGTGCCAGCAGCTGTGGAAGTGCTGAAGGTTGTGCTGTCAATAATAAAGTGGATATGGACACTAGTTGCTTGGATTATGAAATTTTTTGGACACTGATGGGGATTGGGTTAGTCATTTTATTTTTCTTTAGTGACACCATAATGTTTCTTCAATTCATTGGTGGTGATGCTTGTAACTGAGTCTTTTTCAATTGGATTTGGTTATTCCCACGGCCCCCAAAAAATATATATGTAGTCTTTCTATGTAAAAAGTTTGCACCACTACTTAAAAGTTGTACAGTAGATAGTGAAACCAAAAGGGAAAGAAAAATAGTTTTCATTTGACTAGATAGATTAGAAGAAGAATGTTTGTCATCTTTATAAAAGTGTTGTTACCTTCATTTTTCATTTTTTTTTCACCGGTGGAAGCTTTCCTTACAGCATTTTCTTTTTGCAATAGCAAAGTTTGTCATATACTATCTACTATAATCATGAGTAGTATCATTATTTTTTCACTACAATTTGTTCTCAATTTTAAGAGAACATGTGATTATCTTCTACAAGGACCCACTATAAGTCCTGTTTTTTACAAACGGGATGGGAAGGTAATAGCAGACTACTATAACATAGTGATATGTGCACCCAAGAAGGCACTATACAAGTCTATACAACAGCTGAGAGCGGTGAGTTTTTACATTATTTTCAAAGCATCTGTTTGGATTTGATATGAAGCCTTGTTATTCTGAATAACTCGAGTCCAAATAACCCAATTATATTTGGTTTGGGATAAAATGTTAGTCTACATGATGTATTACTGTCACTAGCAGTGGCTAGCATTACTACATGGACTTGGCATAAAATAGTGACTATATGAATTTCCTTTCATCTATGATTCTCATACATAATAGAATGTTGATTACATTCGTTTAATGTAGATTGGTGGCAGTGGCATTCTTATATCACCCTTGACCTACATTTTTTTTATGCGGAAACGCCAAGATGGCGCTAGCTACTTTCTGAACTTGGACTGTAGCCATTATGATTAATGGATGAAACCTTTTTCATATACTATGGATGCAGAAGCGCATTGACTTTGATGAAAGCTGCAAAGTACACCCCCGTTCAGAATTAGAAACTAAAAACGCATTTCTTGATTTTCATTAATAGCAACTTCTAGATTGATATTGGTTGGAAGTTTTGTAGCGAGCAAGCCTGTATTTTCCTCCTTTTGTCTCTCTTTGGCACTTGTTAATAATATGGATAAAGAAGTGAGTTCGTTTTCTTGGTAGCCTTTGCTTTTTGTTTACTTCTTTAGTTGGAAAAAGTATAGTTGAAGTTGAAGGTTCAATTGCTATGAAATATAGCTTTGGTGTTGTATTTTTTAACTTTCTATTATATTTTTTAACAATGGCTTAAGATAGATCAATTATATCTTATAAATTCAGAATATGTTTAAACTTTGCTCTTATTCTTTTTTTGGATTAAGTTATATTGTATCTATCATACTCAGCAATAATTAGTTATGATAATATATAGGTTACTAATAACTTATATTAACTGATAAAGTAAAGGAATTAGTAATATAGAATTGTAATATGTAGAAGAAGGATAAATTAGTGTATAAACTAATGAAAAATAGCTTAGTAATTTATCTTTCAAAGAAAATAGAAAAAATATCTAATAAGATAATTCCTCACTCCCAAATATCTTCATACTCTACTTCCACCTTGCTCCTATATTTCCAAGCATTCTCTTGGATTATGAGACACAAATCGTTGTACTCCTCTAAAATCAGATCCACGACAAGTCTCATTCGTGTGGAGTCGTTAATCTGATTAGAACACCAATAATATAATTCTAATTAGAAGTGTGTTGAAAAAATTATGTTAAAAATACTTTGTTATAAATATTACCTGAATATTGAAGTCATCTTGTAGAGTACATTCTCTCATCCAACTGGTCACCCAAACTCCGCTATTATTCCTAAGATATAAAGCATTCAACAAATAGTTATTATATACATATAAGATATAAACTATTGAACTTGTTATGATATTCAAAAACAAAAAAAAATTGAGAAGACTTACGATATATTTTTTTGAGTGGGTAGGCCAAAAAGTGGAGCAATCTACAACTTTAGACTTATAATTATAAAAAATATGATCATCTAACATCGCTTCTAAATAAGTTGCCTATACAAGAGTGAATTGTACATGATTTAAATTGACTAAGAGTACTAGTTACAACAAACGGTTATTTAAATTGTAAAATTGTTAAGCGATTCTAGATGATTGAGTACTGATTTAGAACAAATAATTACCACTTTTATTGCGTTCCTTTTGCGTTGTTGATGTTTTTCAACACAAGGCAGTGAATCCAATAAGATTATGCGACGACTCGTAAAGTCAACAATAACCAAATCTATTCTTAATATATAAAAGTAGATACATAAGCATGCACCATATTACTTTTGAGACATTTCTTTCCTCCTACTAATGCCATGTCAGCAATATTGCTTACTTGGCATAACTTTTGAATCAACTACTCAATTCTTGCCAAATCAACTATTATTTCCAAATAAGCAAAAAAATAAAATATACAAATAAAAAACTAAAAAATAGAATCCCATAAATTTGTAACCTCCAAATATATTGAATTCATATTCCTATATTTATTATATCTTACCGTTATAAACAATACAATAAATTTATAACCGCAACAATTAATTTATAAATTAAAAGTTTAAAATATAAAAATTATATTTTGTTATTATAATTATGTTTATTATAATCATTTTAATTTTTGCCAATGAGTTATACCTCAAATGGCATAGTCTCCCATATTGATCGCGAGTTCGAGTCTCTGTATCTTTGGTAAAAAAAATAATCATTTTAATTTTTAGAAGTAACACTAGGTACAAAGAACTATTATTGTAGTTTTTACTTATTATTAAAAACAAATTCTATTTTATTTTACCAATATACATTTTGAAAAGAATATTTGAAAACTAAAAAAAAACAACTTTATTAAAAGAATATCAAAACGAAACCGAAAAATATATGATATTAGACATACATTTTCAGATTAGATACATTCGTAGTATATAAGATGTATCATGCATGCATGTTTACCTCAAAACACTAATTAACTATTTTCTTTTTTTTACTAAAAATGTTTAACTTTTAGCTTTTGTTGCGTATATTTGTATATATAAGATGCATCATGCATGGATACAAATCTAAATATATAATTATTACAATAATATGTTGACCGCAACTCCATAAGTCTAGGCCATTGACTATGTCAATTGCATTGCCAACTTTAGAATAATTATTATTTGGTTAGAATCAACCACTCAATTCTTGCCAAATCAACTATTATTTCCAAATCAGCAAAATATATATATATACACAAATAAAAAACTAAAAATTAGAATCCAATAAATTTGTAACCTCCAAATACATTGAATTCATATTCCTATATTTATTATATCTTACCGTTATAAACAATACAGTAAATTTATAACCGCAATAATTAATTTATTAATTTTTATAAATAACTTACTAAAGGTAATAAACATCCATATTACAAATGTCATAATAATATTATTAATCATAATAAATTTTATATTATAAATATTTAAATTCCGTACCATTTAAACTACATATATAAGTCTCTTATCACTATTCTTTCAAATAATATCAAATTTAGCACAAAAATATTATTTTCGAACTGCACATCTCAAACTTACTCAATAGAGCCTTATTCTTTCAAAGCAGAACGATTAAAAATCGAATAACTATCCAAGATCTAATGGCCATGCAATGAGAATCTGATGATCAGGTATGACAAAAAAAATCACATGCATCATACATTCATATTTACTCAAATACCATATACCTAATGATAACATAAATTGAATATTGGAATAGGAAAAGATCTTCACAATTTTAGCAACTACAAACGAAATTGATGACAAATTAGGATGGAACTATGTTAAATGTAAAAAGTGTCAGAAGAAAGCATATAAAAAAAAGAAACAACTACATTTTACGTTATAAGTATTTAAATTCCATACCATTTAAACTACATATATAAGTCTCTTATCACTATTCCTTCACATAACATCAAATTTAGCACAAAAAAATTATTTCCGAACTGCACATCTCAAACTTACTCAATAGAGCATCATTCTTTCAGAGCAGCACGATTAGAAATCGAAAAACTATCCAAGATCTAATGGCCATGCAACAAGAATCTGATGATCAGGTATGACAAAAAAATCACAACATGCATCATACATTCATACTTACTCAAATACCATATACCTAATGATAACATAAATTGAATATTGGAATAGGAAAAGATCTTCACAATTTTAGCAACTATAAACGAAATTGATGACAAATTAGGATGGAACTATGTTAAATGTAAAAAGTGTCAAAAGAAAGCATATAATAAAAAGAAACAACTACATTTGCGGCACATGTAATCAAACACCACAATATCCAACAATAAGGTAACTCTATATACTTTTCATAATCTCATCTATCAAATTATTAGTTGCTAGCACAATACTTATTTTAGGTTCAGAATTCAATTAAAGGTTTTAGATCAAAGTGTTACAACAACTTTTGTACTATTTGATGGCGACGCAAAAACTTATTGGGCACAACTGCTTCAAATCTAATGACATTTCAGAAAAATAATGACATTGAAGCATCAACCCATCAAGAGATTAAGGAGAAAGAAAACCATACAAATTCAAGACACATCTTTGAAAGAAGAACATACATACAAAGATAGAACCAAATAACACAATAGAAAGTGCATCAAACTCAACAATTCATAAAGAACATGTCTTCGCAAGAACCTACGACAAAAAGAAGAAAGTACCAACTCTAACAACCAACAAAAAAAAGGAGGACGAGCGCCACATAAGATGATTAAGTCCATCAACTAAAACAAATGCAAAAATCAAACCACCAAATAAAAATGTCACTTTGTACAACTCCAACATCCAAATCTTTTGTACTACAAATTATTTAAAATAAAACACCTTTTAAATTTAACTTCAATTTACACATATTTAATTTATTTCTACAAAATATAACAATTTTTAATATTTATTATATACTATCATTAATTTACTGTCCCGCGCATCGCGCGGGTCTCATTCTAGTATAAATATAGTTCTTCATAGATAGGGATAAAAACCTGCAATTAACCTTAAACCATTATAAACATTAGGAAATAAAATATTATATTAATGGGAAACAAATTGGTCACTTATACCTTAATGACGTGACTAACTTTCAGTGACATATAAGCACCAAAGAAATCCTAGATAACCTCGGTCGGTTTGTATTTGTCGCTTAAAGCTTATCGCTGCAAACACAAAAATAATTATTAAATGAAAATATGTTTTCAATTTAACAACTACTTTTGAATTGATAATTTCATTATAAACTTTACTCGTGTGAGTACATGGTATGGTTTAGTCTCGGAAAAAGAACTTCTTAATAAATTAGTATATCCACTCAAACTATTAGACAAAAATATTAACTAATAATTTAGAAATATTATAGGGATAAATTTACTGAAAAATGTTCATGCATGAACCAGCAAATTGGATCTTCATTCCTACAGCAAAATACACGTGCCATCATAAGTGCAACTAGGTTTATAACCTATAATATATTAAATTTATATGTAAAACATATTTATAGTAAAATACAAATCACAAAAATATAATTACAAGAAAAAGTATAATATGCATTGACTTTTATGCTTACTCGTGATTCGACATATTTCTCCGGCACAAGACATCTAAAAATGTCCTTCTATAACCTTTTTCATTTGAGATTACCAACTCTTCAGAATTGCCAAAGTCATAAAATGGTTAGCTAGGAGAATCATAGAATTTTTAAACTATTATATATTACACATAATCATAAATCACACGTACGGATCTAATGTATCCGAAAAAATATAGGCTATAACATCAGCTTGAGAATCGGTTAACATCATCGAAGGTGTAGGCTCAAATGCAATAAGTGTCCACCACTGCAGTTAAAAAAATAGTTTTAAAATTAAACTAAAAAATAAAGAAAAAAGAAAAAAGTAAAAGAAAGAAGAAAAAAATAAGGTTACCTTTGGCAGTACAACTCCTACTCTAACATGTGCTTCACGAGTGATATCTGAATGGAATAACTTTTTGGGTTGAATCGGTAAGATACTAGTAAGATCACTACTAGTTTTTGTACTTTCTGAAGATTGCACAACTACAGTAAGATCCAATATTGAAGTACTACTTGTGGAAGTTATCTGTTGTGCCATGATCACATCAATCTTTTGGTGTAGAACATGAATTATCGATTCTAAATTTTCTATCCTTTTTGTTAGATCGTTAAACATATTCTTGACCTGTATATTTTCTATTGGAATAATCTTTTACTACTTACTCAATAGTATTTTATCTTGTATTGTACCATATAACCCCTTAGGTTGAATATATAGCAAATTTAGTTATAAAAGATAAGATAAGATGAAAATAATAAAAATTTTAAAAATATTTTATTTGTATCTTTTTTATAAAAAAAAGTTATCTAATTAGAGTAAGATAAAAAGAAGTTAAGAATAATAAGATTATATAAAATAATCTAATTTTATCTTTTTTCAAAAATTAATATTTAAATTATAACCTCATATTTATTATTATTTTAATATAAAAAAGGATACCAAATTTTGGGCGTGGAAATTAATTAATTTTGGATAAATTTTTATTTTTAAATTAAATTTAAATCATAGATTATTGGTTATCATATTTAAATTATTAAAAAAGAATTAGTTGTGTGCAACATAACCTTATTCTTATATAAACACTCAAGCATAGAACACTATTAACTATCTTTATTAAAACTAAAATTATAATCTAGTAGAGCAATGGAAGAAAAAGTAGTAGACGATCACATTGGATCTTCTTCGATGGAAATCATTGAAAATTCTCCATTGAAGCAAATACTACATGCAATAGAGGTAATATATCCAAATCATGATAAATTATAATGTTATTTATATATACCTATGCTAATTTTCTTTTTATAATGTAGTCTTTATCCAAGAGAGTTGATGAGATGGAGAAAGCAATGTGGATGGCGAAGAAGTCACTTGATAAGCTAACTGCCCTTCAATGTAAAATTGATGAGAAGCATCATGAGAAATTTGATCAAACGGACCTATATGAGATGAAGAATAAATCCTGTGGTGATGTAACAAAGAAGAACTCTTGTTCGTTGCAAGTAAAGTCCGAAAATTGTGTATTTACGGATTTATCTGACAAAAATAAGGACGTTGAGATTTTGCACAACCTGCCACCATCGTTCTGCAAAGGGATGCAAACATGCGTCAATGAAGAAGGAAAGTCGAAGCCAAATTCAAGAATGGATTTTCAAACAAATAGCAAAACCCATACAACTGTGCAAGAACATCTGAGTACGTTTGTAAGGCAAAAGGAAAAATTGGAAAGATTTAATAATCCACTATCTATCCAAAATATGGCGTTTGCACGACCAGCTAAAATGCCAAAACTTGAGCACAAAGGTCAACTATCAAGCAAGATGGCGAAAACTAGAGTACGCAAAGGGCCTTTAACTTTCAGCATAGACAATACACGGTTAACGAGCTCTCGAAACAACAAAAAATGGCTTTCAAGTCAATTTCTATCCCAAAGGTATTTCATATAGTTAAAAATAAGTTATTGGCATAGTATTCAAATATGTATATTGTGGATAACCTTTATGTTTTGTGCAGAATCTTAATTGTTCATTCAAACCACCACAAGATATGAGGTTGAGTAAGGACTTAGTCAATATGGCTATGTACATCATTGCTGCTGATAATGATATAGTGTGTGCATTTTTTTGTTATCTTTTATTTTTAATTTTAGTTATCTCTGTGGCTAACGTAGTGGCTTTGTGTTAGAGAGGATTTTATTCATATTCACGACACAACTGCAACTAGAGAAGATCTGTTCTGTCTCGTACCTGGAAAACAGGTGTCTGAACTGGTAATAAAGCTGATGGCATTGAAGATAACATCAAATATTAGCATGACCAAATTAAAGAATGTTTGGTCCTTTCCACCATCATTTGCGATAAGTCAAAATCTTGATTTGCTCATTTTAACTAAGTAAAATAAATAACCATTGTGCTCAAACATACCTAGGATGATGTGTCATTACATATGGAGGATTATGACCTACTGAAAAAATATGCACATTATATGCCACCAACCCGTGACCTTCAATTTGTAAGTTCTCATTAATTATTGGAATATTTTTATTATAATAAAAAGTACTCAAATATATACTTAAACATATTACATCCTATTTGTTATACAGATATATGTCCCAATTAAAGAGAACGATCACTAGTATCCAATGGTAATGAGTATTCTTCCTGAAAAAATACTTTATCATTTAGACTCTCACTGTAACGTTGAAGATGATGAACCACGCACGCATCATATTAGAAATATAGTAAGTTCACCTACTCCGTTGCAAAGCAAATAATATTACTTCGAATAATAAAGCACAATATTCTTATCACAGGGAGTGGCTCTTTTTGAAATAATATTTTCAGAGAAGTATGCAGAATGTGGTATACATCAAATAGTAAATTTCGAGGGTTGGGAAGTCTGTAGAGCAACAGGATTCCTAGGTGCACAAATAGGTAATTATTCAAATTGCTGGTTATTTAATTCAATAGATATATATATTTTGCTTTCGACGGCCTTATGTTGTATTACATGATACGTTTTCACACAGCAATGATTCAGTTGTATGGGTTATGCAATGGATGGATGTACAACAGGAATTCACTCCTGTGGTCCCCCCAAGGTAACTTTTAACATAGACAGTTTTGCTCTTTAATTACACTAATACATGTGTTAACGTTTAGTAAAATAAATTACAACTGCATGAGGAAAGGAGTAGAAAGTATTTAGCATTGGATTTCGTCACCGAAGGTTAGAATAAGATACGGGCAGATGTTAACGAGAGATTTCAATTATGGTGGCTTATGATATACCCATAGCATCTTTACTGAAATTGGAAAGATTTATTCATGTCTTCTTGTTAGACTTACTAAAATAGACAAATTTTTTAATTATGTATTTTTTATCTCTCTCATTGTGTATTACTTTTACGTTATCCTATTAAGAACTTACTTATAATTTTGGATAAAACTAAAAATCATCAGTGTTATTTACCTCAATTTTTTTTTTCAAATTTTTTTATGATGAACTCATCTTTATTAAAGTAAAAAAATAAACTGTATAATATATATTAAAAAACAAAAAAGAAAGAGTGCTGAGCTCGTGTTTAGCTTTTATCTTTATCTTGCAATATGGTGATTAATCATGTTACGCAGTAAAATGGCTCTTGCTATACATATTTGGATTAGAAAAGATTAAAAGAAAAGAAGCAAAAGAAAGAATATATAAAATGCTCCCATGTTACTTCCACATCGTATCCTTCTCCCTCCATACAAAAATAGAATATTATAATGGGAAAATAATTAAATAACAGAAAGAAGAGTGTGATTCACAGAAACATTGATCAACCTTTATAAGAAACAAGAGTGTGATTCAAACTAACACAATATAAAATAAAACCAATATTTTTTATAGTTTGCTCTTAAACAGGACCCTTGTGCGGTGCCCCTCAATAGAACCAGCACCTTCTGTCCTATGCGGTGCCCCTGCTTGGTTGGAAGACTTGACTTCGCTACTACGAACATTGTACCTTTCATATACCTTGTCTTGGTTATCTGACCACCAAGTCTCTGCTTGACGCAGTCCGAATCTTCTTTTGCTGAAAGTCAATTTAATTCACCACCACATCGATTACATATAGAATATGATGATTTAAAACAGCACTGATAATAATCAGGAAAATGCAAACACCAGTCAATACTAGAAACTAATAAGACTCCATGTCTAGGATCTGTATTATATTTATTTTAATGTTCTAAAAGTAACAATATAGTACTCACCTAAAAAATATTTTTTAGAAGTTCCATACAAAAAAGAAGTTAGGAAAGAGACATTGAAAATGTAAGTGTAGATGGTTTCAGAAGGAATGCCGATTTCCTTTTTTAATGGTAAAAAGTAAAAACCAACTCCAAATGACATGAACATGAAAGATGAATGTTAGTAAGGGCAACTGGGAGAATTAAAAATGTTGGTAAGAGTAGTTTTCTTTGGCCAAATACTTCATATAGGACCAAAGATATTAGCCTAGTTTAAGATAAATCCAACAAGACACACCAAAGGATATAGCATTAAAAGCAATTGCCCTAAAGATCATGGTTTAAGTCCATATATTATATTTTATAAACCCTAGCTGCAACCAAATATACAACTATAACTAGGCACAAGTAATCAGTTAATGTGGAAATTAATTTTGTTACCTGAAACAAACTCACTTAAAAACTTTTGTTCCGTCGCGCTGTGCAACAAGTGATACATAGACACCAGGTTCATACTGTTCAATCCATTCTGCCTTATTGCTATTAATAGATAGTCCTGCATTCCTTGATCTTAAAGCCATCTGAAAACTTAGAATCTGAAAACTCAACCACCAATTTCACAACACACTACTAGAAATAGGGCTTTTTCGGACGAATTTTGAGAGGCAATTGAAATAAATTTCGAACAAATTATAGACAAAATTTTTCTTCCAAACAAAATTGGGATGAATTTTTTTTGTTCCAAAAAGCCTTGTTGCTAATTTACATTTTGTCTAAAATTTCGTCCGAAATTTTTTTTAGACGATTTTGTGACAGATTTTGAATAGGCATTTATCTACTAGATTTCTAACTATTATGATGTATTTTAGTTGAATTTTAGACAGATTAGCCAATATAAAGATAATGTATTTCAGACAAATTTTAAACGTAAAAATATTTCATTTTAGACAAATTTCAAACAAAAAATATACTTTATTTCAGACAAATTTCTAACGAATTTAGTCAAATATTACAAATTTTTTTCGAACAAATTTTAGACAAATCAAATATTTTTTTCAATTAAATTTCAGACAAATTTAATTTAAAAGAATTTACGTATTTGAAACAAATTTCATACAAAACAAAAAATTATTTTCGCACAAATTTTCTACAAATTTAATATAATATTTCAAACAATTTTCATACAAAATAATTTGCTATTTAATATATAAATATTTTAGAAAATAAATTGTATTTGGTCTTCTTTCTATATTAAGACCATCATAATCATTTTTTTCATATTACATAATCAAAATTATAAACACATAATAAAGTCATGAAAAAGTTAATTACCAGAAAAGAGTTAAAAAAATATTTATTATTAAAATACTTTTGTCCATAAATGTAATCAAACTAAAATAAGAAAAAAAATACTTAAACTAAAACAAAGAGAGCCTTTAAAAAGGTCAAATATCATGAATAAAATAAAATGTACTAACTAATTCACCTAAAAATTCCTTAACCTAAATCAGAAAAAACATATACTCCAGACATCAATCACTTATGTTATCATCCTCATCATCACTAGAGCCTGTTCCAAGCTCATCTTCCACAGGATCAGACAAGGTTGAAGGAAGTGGGAGATTCAACTTTTTATACAAAGCATGAATTGTCTTTTCAGTAGAACCAATTCTTTTCTGTTGAACTTTTAGTTGACGTCCTTGATCTTTTAACTTGTGCTCAGCATCATTCAACTTAACCTTTTGCTATTCATTGATCATTTCTTGCTCCTTTGCCTTTTTTTCCACATGTGAAGTTCTTGCTCAATATTTAGATTGTCTTTCGATGTCTCTGAGCAATTTCTGGAATCCAACTTTGAACAGAGATCTAAACCAAAAGAACCTAAACCAAAAGCAGCTTTCTTTTTCCCCTTTGTCACAACTTCGTTCCAAATAGTGTAATCATCTGGTATATCTAGGCCTTCCTTAGATGCCTCAACATCTCCCTCATTATCCAAGGATAAAGCTACTTGAGAAAGTTCTATCTTTCGCTTTTTGAATTCACCCTACAAAACTAATTCATTTTAATCGCAACTAAATATGCCATGAACAAATACTAACATATAGTGAAAATTATTTTTGAAAATAACAAAAGAAGAAGAACAAACTAGCATCACATACAATGACTTTCTCAGATCTTTCATCAATCCAACTTTTGTCCTTTTTGGTATGGCATTTAGTATAAACCTCCTCTAGAGAAAGTTATACTCCCGTAGCTTTCTCCTATAATATAATAATTTTAATCGATAGGAAAGAAAAAAGAATAAGAAAACTTTGCACATAATAAGAACAAGACTAAAATTAAACTATTTTTATCTTACCATTCTGCGTGCATGTTCACCCATAGATATGGAACCACCAGTGTGCATGGAACTTCCAGCATTTGATGCCCGATTCACAGTATTTACTGCTGACCAGTTTCTTAAAATGCGGATCTGTAGCCCAATAATGTAATAGTTGATGCCAAACAAGTTCAGGAATATATTTTGGTACACAGTTAGAGTCTTTTGAATAATTGAGTCTCTCCTGATTCATCAAACCTCTTAATCGAGCACTCCCTTTAATATAAAAAATTTAACGAATTCTTACATTGTGTTGAGGTACAATATTTCTATAAAAGAAAACAAATATATACATTGAATTACCCACTATGTATAATATCAAAATAACAAAAATAATATAATAAATACTTACCTTAAATTCAGTAAACCACAAATCTCGCATTTGATCATTGGCATGTCCCCATGCAGGGCAGAATTTTGAAAATTTGCTTTTAATGGTAGTTGTTACATGACGAACAGTAGTACATGGATTAAACCTATAAAAAGATCAAATAATGAGTAATTACACATGTATTCATAATAAAAACAATATAGAGAGAACGTTAAAACACAAAAGTGATTGTTGTACTTACTCTTTGCCAAAAGGCACTATTTTCAAGAGCCCTTCTTAAGTGACAGGTTCACTTTCTTGAGTAAGAGATTCATCTTGATGATTTTCATCCGATGAGTGAGCATGATGTAAATTTTGTTCATTATTAGGAGCATTATCAAATGATTAAGGTTGGATAGATGAACAGTATGGTGATTCAGCTGGTGATGGTGTATGATCAACATGGGATGATAGTAATTTTCTCTTGAATTTTTGTGATGGATGCAAAGAAAAGGCTGGTAATGCAGAAGGCTTTTTAGATACATGTGAAGGAACTGTAGCTCGTGATTTTGTAGGTTTATGGTGTAAAAGCTTAGTTTTGTGTGCACTAATCACCTCCTTATTAACAGATTTTTGTACTTTAATTGACAAGTGTTTTTTATTTTTTTAGAACCTGACATCTAAAACAACAAAGATTTATAAGATTAGTAACACATTGCATTTAAATTTCAGTAATGTGTACATCATCGAAATAATTAAAATAATAAGAATGTAAAATAATACTTAGCTGCCAAAATAATCAATTAGGATGTAAAATAAAGTGTTTCTATGCATTAGTACTAAACTACTAATATATATATGTACACATGTACATTTTAAGAAGTTCATAGCAGGGATAATACTATATGTGTGAAAGGGGCAGATTGTGTGAAAGGTGGAAACAGAAAATACTAGTAATTAATTTATCACTTATTTATATTATTACTTAGTAGTAACTAGCTACTAGTTAAAGACATTAGTACTATCTCATGTGAATGAATATGTAGTTATCCGTGACCCTCGTTAATATAAAATCATAGATTATTAATTAATTAAGAGTTAAGACCCTTATATTATTAGGTGAGCTTGTCATTAAGAAATTAGTAGCCTACTATATTTTGTACTAATACTACAATACTACCACTATGAAGCTAGTTAGCTAGCAGGTATATATATGAACAATCAACTGAAATATATATCTAAAACCAAATCTTCATTTTAAAAAGAAATGATAGCAGCAATATAATCGCGTTGGTGAATGATGGTTGTGTTAGAAGATGTTAAAAATATAGTAATATAGTTATTCACTTATCCCAAAAACAAGAGCACATGGAAGGTTACCCTGCCTTGTACATCCCAATGAAAATTTCATTCATTCATTCTATCATTTTAACACCCTTTCAAGAAATTGTTGCTTCCCACATACTCCAACACAAAGTCTAATTACTTACTCAATCAAAAGACAATTCTAACAAGAAGGCAGCAACATGGTTCATTTACATGCACTCAATTCAACAAAAACAACAATCGTAACACAGACATAATCAAAGTAAATCCAACCATTAAACCATAATCACAATAATATCAAAGACAATTATAATTCATAGTCAAAAACCAAACTCATTCACATCAAATAATCACATAATACAACACTAGGTGTTTTAGCAACAAATTTTCAGTCATAAATACCTTTTTATTTCTTTCTTCATAGGAATGCATGATTATTGGCCTTAGTCTTCACTAAAGTATGTGTGCGTGTAGCTTGTTACTGACTCCTGCTTTCCTAAAAAGAAGCCATATAGAGGATACAATCAAAAGGTTAACAAACTTAAACAATTCACGAAGGGGTTCACAAATCTTGAGATTGTATAAGGACCACACGCACCATATGACTAAAAAAAATCAGACCATAGGCACCACTTCTTCACTTCCTATTAATTATTTGTTATTTATTGCCTATAAAAATTTCTACAAGTAAAGAACACACTGAATCACTAACTATAAAGGAAACAACAAATTAAGTCGTTAATTAGCTCCTTTTTCCTTTATCAAAATCATAAAATCTTGATGGATACAATATTATCATGCTAAACATTTTAAATATCTTAATCATTTCAAACAAAGAAGGTACAATTTTGATACTACTCTAACATATATCCAGGTATAGCATATTTAAGTGAGGGTACTCATGCTGTTAATTAAGCTTTTACAGAGCACTAATTTTGATTCCACAAATTAAAACAAAAGGTTAATAAACTAAGGAAATAAAATTAGCAGACGAAATTAAATTAAGATAACATTCTATCCATATTGTTATCGCAGAAAAAGAAAAATAACATAGATTCATGATTTTATTCATATCATACATGAGACATAAAAGTGAAGGAGGAAAAAAGTGTAAGAAGTATTAAATTGGAATAACATTAGTGACTGAAGGGTAGACCACGGTGGCAAGATGAGCCATGATTTTGTGGCCCTTCATGTGGCAGAAACAATAGACCAGAGCACCCACCGGCCCCTCCACTACATATCCAGCAACATCATTTACATACCGATCCATATATCTATATGTAGCAACATCTTTTCTTTTTATTTTATTTATATAACTGATGAATGATACACAATATACATAGATGCATCTTTCCAATCTTAGTCTCAGCACATACACACATTGAATTGCTTGGTTACTCCCAAATAAAGATTGAAATATTATTGAAATTGACATTAAAAATAGGAAAAGCATGCATAAATAAAAAGAAAAAAAAAACCCAATTCAAGCTGGCAGAGGACGCACAAAAATTAGCAAGCAAATTAACAATGAACAAAAGATTGAAATATTATTAAAATTGACATTAAAAACAGGAAAAGCATGCATAAATAAAAAGAAAAAAAAACCAATTCAAGCTAGCAGAGGACGCACAAAAATTAGCAAGCAAATTAACAATGACCAAAAGATTGAATATTATTAAAATTGACATTAAAAACAAGAAAAGCATGCACACATTGAATTGCTTGGTTACTCCTAAATAAAGATTGAAATATTATTGAAATTGACATTAAAAACAGGAAAAGCATGCATAAATAAAAAGAAAAAAAAACAACTCAAGCTGGCAGAGGACGCACAAAAATTAGCAAAATAATTAACAATGAACAAAAGATTGAAATATTATTGAAATTCACATTAAAAACAGGAAAAGCATGCATAAATAAAAAGAAAAAAACCCTAATTCAAGCTGGCAGAGGACGCACAAAAATTAGCAAGCAAATTAACAATGAACAAAGCTAAGTAACAATCAAATTAACAATGAAGAAAGGAAACTATCAATGAACAAAGCTGAATAACAAACACTACTCACAAAAATTAGAACCTTGCAAAGGACACACAAAGAGAAGAGGAGGCATGAACAATCTAGTGAAGGGATGGTGTCTGAGGCTAGCAGGGCAGGGGCCCAGGTTCTGAGACCGGCAGAGGCAAACACATGCAGGAGGCAGAGTGGTTGTTCGCAAGTGAAGGCTAGTACCTGAGAGTACGATTGACGATGGTGGAGGTGGTTTGAGGTGCGAGATTGGAGGCTGGAGTGGTGGATGTCTGAGACCAGAGACAGGAGGCAGAGCATGAGCGGCGAAGCACGAGCGGCAATGCACAGACAGAGGCAGAGCACGCAGAAGGACTACGAAGCACGAGCAGTAACCATAGACTGGAGGCAGAGCACGCAGAAGGAGGGAGAAGGAGATGAAGAACTGACCTTGAAATGGTGAAACCAAAAGACGATTCTGAAAAAAGGTTTGGTTTTTTGCAAGGTAACCTAGCTAGCTGTGATACGAGGGAGAAGGCACTCAAAAACTGAAATCCCCTGAAACTAAAAGGCGGTTTTGAATAAAGTTTTGATTTTTGGCGCAAAGTAAATAATAAGTGGCATTGAAATAACTACATAATGCAAATTTTTTTAAAATTAAAATTATATCTAATTTTTAATATCAAATTAAAAAAGATAAAATTACAACAAAAATATATTCAATAAGTTATAGAAAGATGAAAGTGAAAAGGCAGTGGCTTATACATATATGGAATGTAGTGATATCCTGTTGTTGCAAGGCTATTGCTAATTGCAGATCAGAACTGTCACACAATTACAGGTAAGATCAAAATTAACCATATCATATTGAATAATTTTAATTGAAATTACAACTGGATTTAAAAAGGAAAGGGGGAAGGGAGAAAATGTTTACAATGAATTCTATGGGAGTCAATTTTTGGAACCTAATGTATGGTCTAATGCTCAAGTTAAATCTTGCATTTCACATGGCCTTTGTAAATAAATCTACATGAAATATTCCTAACTTGCATCTTAAACCAGAAATAAAAAATTCCATAACCTTAAACTAAAATACTATACCATATTACAGCACTTCATTGCTACTGGACGAAGCATTCTAATCATATACCTACAATATAAGCAATATAATATCATTAGTACTAGCTAATAGGTAGCAATTAAAACTCTGTCATAACTCATTAGTAAAAATACTTACTAGTGAATCATCTTCAATGTTCATGTGATCATCCAAGTCATTATCAAATGTGTCAATTCCATGGCCTTCTAACGGTGAAATGCCTCGATAAACATAACAAGTTGTTCGATTGTGACCCTCCATGCCACACTGTCCATATTGATGTTTTCTTTTATTGGACTGTGCAACACCCCATTTTGTCCTATATTTTCTTGGGTCCATTGGCACGCTATGTCCCAGATCATTGGTTGCAAGCCCAGCTCCAGAAGCATTCACTTGCACATCATCTCTTACACTATCTACATCATTAACCAACTCTTTTTGTGCAGCATCTTCCTCCTTAAGTTGTTTCAACAAATTCATAGCCATTTCCTGTGTAAAGATAAATCTCTCGTTATCTTGGCAAGCAAAGTTGGCTAGTTGTCTAAACCAATCCATCAAACAACCGTATTGACTTAGCATCAAAGAATCCCAATGAAATCCGACCGCATTTTGCAAACCTACTTTGGCAGTCTTGGTCCACCGAGGCAAGACTAATGACCTTGGTAACTCTTCTATATCTTCATGCACCAAGACGCAAACTATGTGTTCACAAGGTATGCCAAATAATTTTATTCTCATACATGAACAATTGAATTCCATCTCAATGTCACAACAGAATACACGCCACGTCTCATTTGGCGTTCAGTCCAAACTGACAGAGTAAATCACATAAGAGCCAGTTTGCCTCATTTATTACCTTCATTAATGTAGCTCGTACAAGGATTGGTTGGAACATATAAAATATCGATAGGGTGTAAACATTGGCGGCACTCCTCTCTAACTGTTGAAAATAGGTTTGCATACTGGGTCTCCCATTCACAGATGCGAGGTCAGCCAGGATCTTTTTCTACCGAATATGGTCGACACATTGATTAAAGTGTTGAATGAACTCAACCAGATTGTACCTTGAATTGACATACTTTGCAATGATTGAGTTTAATCCCTGGCACCGAGAAGTAGTCCGAAAACTAGCAAAAAACTTCCCTCTTATATGTGTAGTTGCCCATGAATGTCTCTTTTTATACATATCTAGGACCCAATTTTTGTTTTCGACACCAAATCCCTCAACCATTTCAAACCACTTTTGACAAAATATATCAATTTCATAGTCGCCTAGCATACACTTTTTAAACATGGAGGTAAACTGGGGCTTGCCAATATTACTTACTGCATTGCGAATCAGATGCCATGCACATAATCTATGATGTGCATTAGGAAACTCTTTCTCAATGGAAAACTTCATTGACAGATCACCATCCGTGATAATCGAAACAGGTGCTTTCCCATTCATTGCCACCTTCAGTTGTTATAGCAACCACCTATATGTGTCTTTTTCCTCATTGCAAATTAAAGCAGCAGCAAAGATAATTGTTTGATTGTGATGATTGACACCAAAAAATACCACCAATAGACACATATATTTATTCCTCTTATAGCTAGCATCAAAATCCAGCACATCGCCAAATAATGAGTAATCTGCCCTACAGAGACCATCGCACCAGAATAAATTGCGCAAAGTACCATCGGCATCCATGTGATGATTAAAATAAAGAGAAGAGTCATTTGTTGCTTGATCTTCTAGATACTTCAAAGCTGCATATGCATCACCGGGTAACTGGCGCCTCTGCTTTGCTATTTTATTGTACATGTTCCTTTGCGTGAAAGATAGATACTCGTAGCCACATGCCTGATTTGCTAATGCCCGATATATCTACCCAACACTAATTCCACCCTTTTTCATGTTAATCATGTGGCCAATATCAAGACATGAATCTATGCCCATGAAGCAATCCAATCAACCGAGGATCCAGAAGCAGATGATTGTGTTCATCAGAAAAATAAGAAATAAACCAACGACCACTAGGTGCATCTAGACGAATCTCCATCATTGACTACAGCCACACCTTGTCTCGAGAGTAGGTTTTCTCTTAAAGTTTCCAATGCCATAATTATTTTGCGGTCTAAATCCTTCACGATGACATACAAAATTCTTCAACTTAAGTACGCCCGCACGACTCTTCCTAGTCCTGTTCTTCCGAGCACTAAATCCTCTTGTCCTTGCATATCTATTGTAGAACTCAAATGCAATGTCGACATCAGAAAAGTAAAAATGGCATACATCTTCGTCCCTGATGTTCCAAAATTCAATCATCCCAATGTCTTCGAGTGAGTCAATGTTATACCCTTCATCGAAGCCGTTATAATTGAACATTGGTTCCACATTTGTGTCATCCTCATCCATATAATCCACGTCAACTTCCTCATCTTTTTCTTCCTCCTGCTCATACTGATCATATGATATATGCTCGCTATTAACCCCCTTCATGAGAAAATTTCTGACCCATTACTTCCTGAACACCAATACACAATTCAAAATGAAACTTAAGTTTGTATATAAATTTCCAAACATGATAAGAACAAATATTTTTAAAATAGAGACCAAATAGTAACAGTAGAAGTAGAACCATTGAACTTGAAATTGTCTGCACACCGAGTACCAGCCATCACAAATCACAATCTTTTAAAATTAAAATCAATCCAACAATGTCAATCTTAGAAATCATGGAATTGGACACGAGTTTCATTTATTGTATTAAGGGGGAAAAATGAAGAAGCATGAATCCAAAATCTAATGGTGGAACTAGAAGAGTAAAAACAGAAACACAAGAACAATTGCCAATGCCAGCTATGCATGCGGTGGGTGAAAAGGACAAAAAAATAATAAAGGGTATATATCCTCTATCTATCAATCTATCTATATTTCTGATCCCATCTCACAAATTTTCTGCCGCTCGCGGCCACCGAAGAACACATTGTTTCCCCTTTGAGAACCCCGCAAAGTTTGCTTAGCTACCACCTCAATCCATAGAAATAGATTGCTCGCAAGATTAGATATGCATATGCCCTTCTATGAAATGACCCCATTTTAAACACACTGCTTTCTTTGAGTTGATTGATTGTAACCTCCCTTCCCTAGCCATTCACTGCGTTCACTTTGAATAATTAGGCAATCCTTTCAAGTTGTGCAACATACGCGTCTTCCATCTTCTTTGCTTATATATAATTAACTATTAAAAATTAAAAAATAAAAAAAAATAACAACTAGCCCCTCTTTCCCCACATAAAACAAAGTTTGAATAGGAGACAAAATGCAAATTTTACACATGGACAACCGTAACCAGCATTCTAAACACCATTACTACTAACAACTAACTAAGGTTTGGAGTTTTACTACTACAAAAAATGTTCGCAAACGAGTCAATGATAAACCCCATATTTAGGATTTATCTTGTGTTGAATTTAGAGAGTTTTGTCAACCTTTCTCCCATTTATCCAATGAAATAGCATGATTTTGTAGTTTCTCTTTTAATTGTGCTTAAGAGTAAAAATATGCTTTTTAGGTTCTTAATTGTTTAATCTTGATTTACCTTTGATTCCATTAGATGCCTTGATATATTTGTTAAGTGATTTCAGATTTAGGAGGCAAAGATTGGATCAAGGGAATGAACGAAAAGCATGTAAAAATGGAGAACTCATGAAGAAATGAAGGAATCGTAAAAGCTATCAAGCAGACCTCTTCACACTTAATCAATCATAACTTGAGCTACAGAGGTCCAAATGATGCGGTTCCAGTTGCATTGGAAAGCTAACATCTGGGGCTTCGAAATGATGTAACATTTGCCATAGTTGCATCGTGGATAGGGGCGAGCATGCGCACGGTACGCGTATGCACCGATGGTGCCACATAATTTACTTAATGCAACTCGTGGCCAGCGAATTCTAAAGCCTTGTGGGCCCAATCCAACTCATTTCTGATGCTATTTAAGCCAAGGATTGAAGGGAAATTAACATACTTTCACACATTAGTTTAGTTTAGAGTAGTTTTGGAGGGAAAGTTAGTTTTAGAGAGAGAAGCTCTCACTTCTCTCTAGGATTAGAATTAGGATTAGGTTTAGTTCAATAATCTAGATCTAGGTTTCAATTCATGCTTTCTTCTTCTTCTACCTCTCAATTCTATGTTGTTACATTTATGATTCCTCTATTCTTTTGTTGTAATTTTCTTTATGTTGCTTCTATATTTTGTTGTAGATCTACTCTTGTTCCTTCCATTTTCTTTCAATTCAATATGAGGTAATTCATAATAATTGTGTTTCCTTTGATTGTTGTTGTTGATTTCTTACATTCTATTATTGTTAGATTCTATTTTGTTATCAATTTACTATGCTTCTTTTTATGCCTTCCAAGTGTTTGATGAAATGCTTGGTTAGATTTTAATGTAGAATTTGCTCCTCTTGGCTTTGGTAGAGTAATCAGTGACTCTTAAATTATCTAACTCCTTTGTTGATTGACAATTAGAAGTTACTAATTGATTTGGATACCACTAAAGCTAGTCTTTCCCTTGGGAGTTGGCTAGGACTTGTGGAATCAAGTTGATTCATCCACTTGACTTTCCTCCATGGTTAGAGGTTAACTAAGTGGTAGCAATGGACAATTCTCATCACAATTGAGGAGGATAATAAGGATAGGACTTCCAATTCTCATAACCTTGCCAAGAGCTTTTCATAGTTGTTAGTTTATTTTCATTGCATTTTACATTACTTGTCTCCTATCTCAAAAAACCCCCAAAGATACTTCATAACCAATAACAATGACATCTTATTGCAATTCCTAGGGAGAACGACCCAAGGTTCTAATACTTCGGTTTATAAATTTAGGGGTTTGTACTAGTGACAAACAAATTTTTGCATGAAAGGATTATTGTCAGTTTAGAAACTATACTTGCAACGAGAATTCATTTGTGAAATTCTAAACCACACAAGAATCCGTTAATCAAAATGGCGCCGTTGCCGAGGAATTGCAATGGTGTTATGTTATTGGTTATTGTATATATGTGAATATTGTGAATATGTTTTCTTTTTGCCTCTTTGTTAGTTCTTGCTAGTTTTAGGATTTAATTTCCTTTCTTCTTATTTGATTTTGTTTTCATTTTCTCTTGCTATCATGAATTCTCACTTTGGCTATGAGTTTGGTTCTAATTGTGTTGTAAGAAATGTGGACTTTAATGACAACATGTACCAAGGATGGAACACTTCAAGATGGGAGGAGCCTCAAGGAATTGATCGCTCCTATTGGCAACAACCTCCGGATGCATATAGGTATAATTTCCATCCTAATGCATGTCAATTCAATGGCTATGGTGAAACTTTTTGTGAAAATCAACTACCACCATCATATGCTTATGACTCTTATCCTCAACATGAACCTCAACCATTCTCACAAGCCTCTCATTACCAAACACCTTCCTATGATCCATATCCATCACATGACCAATCACCCATACCATATTCTTATGACCATTATGAGGAAGAACTTTTGGAACCACCACAATTCTATCATGACTACTATGAAAAACCACCTCAATGCACACCATCTCCATACCCTTACCAAGAAGAACCACCTTCCTACTATGAACCCTTACTCCAAAATAATGAACCTTCCTATCCACCCCAAGCCCCAATGGATGATTCTCTCACCTTGCTATTTCAAGACCAAGCGGATATGCAAAGGAACACCCTAGAGTTTGTGACTAACTTGACTAAGGTAGTGCATACTTTAGCCTACCAATGCTTGAATACTCAAGGTGCTTCCATAGCCACATGTGAAAAATCCATTAAAGATCATAGTATGAAGGAGAGATTAGGAACTCCGGTGGAAAATGAGGGATGTTATTTTGTATTAGAACAATTGGAGGAGCCTATGATCATTGAAAAAAAGGAAGAAGTGGTTGAAGATTTAGGAGATGTTGAAAGTCCATGGGAATGCAACATCATGGAGCACTCTTCCAAGAAGCTTGATATTGATGTTAAGGAGGGTGCGCAACCTCCAAGGCATATCTTAGTTGGAGACTTAGAAGAGGCTTATCAAGAGATGGATTCAATTATGGATGAATTTCTCTCTACAATGGAATCCTCTCCCATTGGACATGAAGTTGAAATTATAGAAGAATGTGCACAACCTCCCATACCCTTGGTGAGCAATGAGAAAGAGAGTGAATCGAAAGAGAGCTACCAAGAGGAAAAAGTTGGCATGGTGTATATCGAAATTAAAGAATATGAAGAGGTTAATCAAGAAATGGACTCATTCATCAATGAATTCCTATCCAAAATTGAATCACCTCCCATTGAGCAAGGAATTGAACTCCTTAAAGACCATACCAAGCCAAGTGATAAAGGGGAAAATGTTGAAATTTAAGAAGCTTGCGAAGAGGTGGATATAGTCAAGGAAGAGCACAAAGGAGTGGAGATTGCAAGATCATTAGGACCACCCCTTCCCAAGTCACCATCCTACACAACATTCAAGTGGGTAAAATTCTTATCCCTAAGCTTTACTTTCTCACTTGAATATGGTTTGATTGAAAACGATGGTTGGTGCACGAAATTGTGATCTCTGGTAGAGGCTCCAAAGGCTTTGGTGCTCTAATCTCAATTCATAATTTGTCACAACTTTGATACAACTAACCAGCAAGTGCACTGGGTCGTCCAAGTAATAAACCTTACGTGAGTAAGGGTCGATCCCACGGAGATTGTTGGTATGAAGCAAGCTACGGTCACCTTGTAAATCTCAGTCAGGCGGATAATAATTGATTATGGAGTTTTCGAAAATAATACTAATTAAACAGAAAATAAGGATAGAAACACATATGTAATTCATTTGTGAGAATTTCAGATAAGCGTGTAGAGATGCTTTCGTTCCTCTGAATCTCTGCTTTCCCGCTGTCTTCATCCAATCAGTCTTACTCCTTTCCATGGCTGGCTTTATGCAAGGGCATCACTGTTGTCAGTGGTTACATCCCCTCCTCTTGTGAAAATGGTCCAAGATGCCCTGTCACGGCACGGCTAATCATCTGAGGTTCCCGATCATGCTGGAATAGGATTCACCCTCCTTTTGCGTCTATCACTACGCCCAGCAATCGCGAGTTTGAAGCTCGTCACAGTCATTCAATCCCAGAGTCCTACTCGGAATACCACGGACAAGGTTTAGACTTTCCGGACTCTCATGAATGCCGCCATCAATCTAGCTTATACCACGAAGATTCTGATTAAGAGATCCAAGAGATACTCATTCAATCTAATGTAGAACGGAAGTGGTTGTCAGGCACGCGTTCATGGGGAATGATGATGATTGTCACGTTCATCACATTTAGGTTGAAGTGCGAATGAATATCTTAGAAGCGAAATAAGATGAATTGAATAGAAAAACAGTAGTACTTTGCATTAATCTCTGAGGAACAGCAGAGCTCCACACCTTAATCTATGGAATGCAGAAACTCTACCGTTGAAAATACATAAGTAATGAAGGTCTAGGCATGGCCGAATGGCCAGCCCCCAAACGTGATCAATAGATCAAAAGATAATCCAAAGATGATTCCAAAGATGATTAATACAATAGTAAAAGGTCCTATTTATAATAAACTAGCTACTAGGGTTTACAAAAGTAAGTAATTGATGCATAAATCCACTTTCGGGGCCCACTTGGTGTGTGCTTGGGCTGAGCTTAAAGTCTACACGTGGAGAGGTCATTCTTGGAGTTGAACGCCAGCTTTTGTGCCATTTTGGGCGTTGAACTCCACTTTGCAACTTGTTTCTGGCGCTAGACGCCAGAATTGGGCAGAGAGCTGGTGTTGAACGCCAGTTTGCGTCATCTAAACTTGGGCAAAGTATGGACTATTATATATTTCTGGAAATCCCTGGATGTCTACTTTCCAACGCAATTGAAAGCATGCCATTTTGAGTTCTGTAGCTCCAGAAAATCCACTTTGAGTGCAGAGAGGTCAGAATCCAACAACATCAGCAGTCCTTCTTCAACCTCTGAATCTGATTTTTGCTCAAGTCCCTCAATTTCAGCCAGAAAATACCTGAAATCACAGAAAAACACACAAACTCATAGTAAAGTCCAGAAATGTGAATTTAACATAAAACTAATGAAAACATCCCTAAAAGTAACTAGATTCTCCTAAAAACATACTAAAAACAATGCCAAAAAGCGTATAAATTATCCGCTCATCACAACACCAAACTTAAATTGTTGCTTGTCCCCAAGCAACTAAAAATCAAATAGGATAAAAATAAGAGAATATACTATAAATTCCAAACTATCAATGAAACATAGCTCCAATTAAATGAGCGGGACTTGTAGCTTTTTGCCTCTTGAATAGTTTTGGCATCTCACTTTATCCATTGAGGTTCAGAATGATTGGCATCTATAGGAACTCAGAGTTAAGATAGTGTTATTGATTCTCCTAGTTCAGTATGATGATTCTTGAACACAGCTATTTTATGAGTCTTGGCCGTGGCCCTAAGCACTTTGTTTTCCAGTATTACCACCGGATACATAAATGCTACAGACACATAATTGGGTGAACCTTTTCAGATTGTGACTCAGCTTTGCTAAAGTCCCCAATTAGAGGTGTCCAGAGTTCTTAAGCACACTCTTTTTTTTTTTTTGCTTTGGACCTTGACTTTAACCGCTCAGTCTCAAGTTTTCACTTGACACCTACACGCCACAAGCACATGGTTAGGGACGGCTTGGTTTAGCCACCTAGGCCAGGATTTTATTCCTTTAGGCCCTCCTATCCACTGATGCTCAAAGCCTTGGGATCCTTTTTATTTGCCCTTGCCTTTTGGTTTTAAGGGTTATTGGTTTTTTGCTCTTGCCTCTTGGTTTCAAGAGCATTTGGCTTTTTCTGCTTGCTTTTTCTTTGCTTTCTATTTTTTTTTTCGCCTATTTTTTTCTTCTTTTTTTTTCTGCAAGCTTTGTTCTTTGCTGCTTTTTCTTGCTTCAAGAATCATTTTTATGATTTTTTAGATTATCAAATAACATGTCTCCTAGTCATCATTCTTTCAAGAGCCAACATATTTAACATTCTTAAACAACAACTTCAAAAGACATATGCACTATTCAAGCATTCATTCAGAAAACAAGAAGCATTGTCACCACATCAATATAATTAAACTAAGTTCAAGGATAAATTCGAAACTCATGTACTTCATGTTCTTTTGAATTAAAATATTTTTCAATTAAGAGAGGTGATGGTTTCATAGGACATTCATAACTTTAAGACAAAGTTACTAACTACTAATGATCATGTAATGAAGACACAAACATAGATAAGCACATAACATAGAAAACAAAAAATAGAAGAAATAAGAACAAGGAATGAGTCCACCTTAGTGATGGCGGCGTTTCCTTCTTGAGGAACCAATGATGTCCTTGAGCTCTTCTATGTCTCTTCCTTGTCTTTGTTGCTCCTCCCTCATTGCTTTTTGATTTTCTCTTATTTCATGAAGGATGATGGAGTGCTCTTGATGTTCCACCCTTAATTGTCCCATGTTGGAACTTAATTCTCCTAGGAAAGTGTTGATTTGCTCCCAATAGTTCTGTGGAGGGAAGTGCATCCCTTGAGGAATCTCAGGGATTTCTTGATGATGAGCTTCTCTATGCTCTCTTGATTGCTCCATCTTTTTCTTAGTGATGGGCTTGTCCTCTTCAATGAGGATATCTCCCTCTATGTCAATCCCAGCCGAATTGCATAGGTGGCAAATGAGGTGAGGAAAGGCTAACATTGCCATAGTGGAGGACTTGTCAGCCACCTTGTAGAGTTCTTGAGGTATAATCTCATGAACTTCCACCTCTTCTCCAATCATGATGCTATGGATCATGATGGCCCGGTCTATAGTAACTTCAGACCGGTTGCTAGTGGGAATGATTGAGCATTGAATGAACTCCAACCATCCTCTAGCTACAGGCTTAAGGTCCAGTCTTCTTAGTTCAACCGGTTTGCCTTTTGAGTCAATCTTCCATTGAGCTCCTTCTACACATATGTCCATGAGGACTTGGTCCAACCTTTGATCAAAGTTGACTCTCCTTGTGTAGGGGCGTGCGTTCTCTTCCATGTTTGGCAAGTTGAACGCCAACCTCACATTTTCCGGACTAAAATCTAAGTATTTCCCCTGAACCATGGTGAGATAATTCTTTGGGTTCGGGTTCTTACTTTGATCATGGTTCCTAGTGATCCATGCATTAGCATAGAACTCTAGAACCATTAGGATGCCGACTTGTTGGATGGGGTTTGTTAGAACTTTCCAACCTCTTCTTTGAATTTCATGTCGGATCTCCGGAAACTCATTTCTCTTGAATTTAAAAGGGACCTCGGGGATCACCTTCTTCTTGGCCACAACATCATAGAAGTGGTCTTGATGAGCTTTGGAGATGAACCTTTCCATCTCCCATGACTCGGAGGTGGAAGCTTTTGTCTTTCCTTTCCCTTTTCTAGAGGATTCTCCGGTCTTAGGTGCCATCAATGGTAATGGAAAAACAAAAAGCTTATGCTTTTACCACACCAAACTTAGAATTTTGCTCGCCCTCAAGCAAGAGAAGAAAGAATAGATGAAGAAGAAGAAGAAAATATGGAGGAGAGGGAGAAGGGGTTGTGTTTCAGCCAAGAGGGGAGAGAGAATTGTGTTGTGTGAAAATGAGGAAGAATGGAAGGCTTTATATAGGGAAGGGAGGGGGTAAGTTTCGGCCATATAGGGTGGGTTTGGGTGGGAAATTGATTTTGAATTTTGAAGGTAGGTAGAGTTTATGAGGTAGGTTTATGGGGAAGAGTGGATGGATGTGAGTGGTGAAGAGGTGATGGGGAAGAGTGTTTATGGGATTGTGTGAAAGAGGGGTGAGAAGAAGTGAGTGGAGGTAGGTGAGGATCCTGTGGGGTCTACAGATCCTGAGGTGATCCTATGGGGTCCACAAATCCTGAGGTGTTCAAGGATTTACAACCTTGCACCAAATTGGGCATGCAAAATGCCCTTGCACACAACTCTGGGCGTTCAGCACCAGATTGGTGCTTGTTCTGGGCGTTGAACGCCCATTTGTAGCCCATTTCTGGCGTTGAACGCCAGAACCATGCTTGTTCTGGGCGTTCAGCGCCAGCTCTTCTCTAGGGTGCATTTCTGGCGTTCAAACGCCCAGATGCTGCCCATTTCTGGCGTTCAGCGCCAGAACCATGCTCTGTTCTGGCGTTGAACGCCCAAAACATGCTTCTTACTGGCGTTTAAACGCCAGTAAGGTCTTCCTCTAGGGTGTGATTTTTCTTCTGCTATTTTTGATTCCGTTTTCAATTTTTATGTTTATTTTGTGACTCCACATGATCATGAACCTAATAAAACATGAAAAACAATGAAAATTAGATAAATAAACATTGGGTTGCCTCCCAACAAGCGCTTCTTTAATGTCAATAGCTTGATAGTGCGCTCTCATGGAGCCTCACAGATGTGCAGAGCTTTGTTGAAACCTCCCAACACCAAACTTAGAGTTTGGATATGGGGGTTTGACACCAAACTTAGAGTTTGGTTGTGGCTTCCCAACACCAAACTTAGAGTTTGACTGTGGGGGCTTTGGTTGACTCTGCTTTGAGAGAAGCTTTTTCTGCTTCCTCTCCATGGATGCAGAGAGAGATCCTTGAGTTGTAAACACAAGGTTGTCCTCATTTATTTGAAGGATCAATTCTCCTCTGTCCACATCAATCACAGCTCTTGCTGTGGCTAAGAAAGGTCTTCCTAGGATGATGGATTCATCATCTTCCTTTCCAGTATCCAAGACTATGAAATCAGTAGGGATGTAAAGGCCTTCAACCTTCATTAACACGTCCTCTACTTGTCCATAAGCATGTTTTCTTGAATTGTCTGCCATCTCTAATGAGATTTTAGCAGCTTGCACCCCATAGATTCCCAGTTTCTCTATTACAGAGAAGGGCATGAGGTTTATCCCTGAACCAAGGTCACACAGAGCCTTAAAGATCATGGTGCCTAAGGTACAAGGTATTATGAACTTTCCAGGATCCTGTTTCTTCTGAGGCAATGTCAGTTGATCCAGATCACTTAGTTCATTGGTGAACAAGGGAGGTTCATCTTCCCAAGTATCAATGCCAAATAATTTGGCATTCAGCTTCATGATTGCACCAAGGAACTTGGCAGCTTGCTCTTCAGTAACATCCTCATTCTCTTCAGAAGAGGAATACTCATCAGAGCTCATGAATGGCATAAGGAGGTTTAATGGAATCTCTATGGTCTCTAGATGAGTCTCAGATTCCTTAGGTTCCTCAGAGGGAAGCTCCTTATTGATCACTGGATGTCCCAGGAGGTCTTCCTCCTTGGGATTCACGTCCTTCTCCTCTCTTGTGGGTTCGGCCATGGTAATTAATTCAATGGCCTTGCACTCTCCTTTTGGATTCTCTTCTGTATTGCTTAGGAGAGTACTAGGAGGGATTTCAGTGATCCTTTTACTCAGCTGGCCCACTTGTGCTTCCAAATTTCTAATGGAAGACCTTATTTCATTCATGAAACTTGCAGTGGCCTTGGATAGATCAGAGACTAAGTTTGCTAAATTGGAGGTACTTTGTTCAGAGTTCTCTGTCTGTTGCTGAGTGGATGATAGAAAAGGCTTGCTATTGCTAAACCTGTTTTGTCCACCATTATTAAAGCCTTGTTAAGGCCTTTGATCCTTTCATGAGAGATTTGGATGATTTCTCCATGATGGATTATAGGTGTTTTCCATATGGTTCACCCATGTAATTTACCTCTGCTATTGCAGGGTTCTCAGGATCATATGCTTCTTCTTCAGAAGGTGCCTCTTGAGTACTGTTGGATGCAGCTTGCATTCCATTCAAACTTTGAGAAATCATATTGACTTGCTGAGTCAATATTTTATTCTGAGCCAATATGGCATTCAGAGTATCAATTTCAAGAACTCCCTTCTTCATAGGCACCCCATTATTCACAGGATTCCTCTCAGAAGTGTACATGAACTGGTTATTAGCAACCATGTCAATGAGTTCTTGAGCTTCTGCAGGCATTTTCTTTAAGTGAATGGATCCACCTACAGAGGTATCCAATGACATTTTAGCTAATTCAGACAGACCATCATAGAATATGTCCAGGATGGTCCATTCTGAAAGCATGTCAGAAGGACACTTTTTGGTCAGTCCTTTGTATCTCTCCCAAGCTTCATAGAGGGATTCATCTTCTTTCTGTCTGAAGGTCTGAACATCCACTCTAAGCTTACTCAGCTTTTGAGGAGGAAAGAACTTGGCTAAGAAAGCCTTGACCAGCTTATCCCAAGAGTTCAGGCTATCCTTAGGTTGAGAGTCCAACCATACTCTAGCTCTATCTCTCACAGCAAAAGGGAAAAGCATGAGCCTGTAGACTTCAGGATCTACTCCATTAGTCTTAACAGTATCACATATCTACAAGAATTCAGTTAAGAACTGAAAAGGATCCTCAGATGGAAGTCCATGAAACTTGCAGTTCTGCTGCATCAGAGAAACTAGCTGAGGTTTCAGCTCAAAATTGTTTGCTCCAATGGTAGGAATGGAGATGCTTCTTCCATGTAAATTGGAATTAGGTGCAGTAAAGTCACCAAGCATTCTCCTTGC
The DNA here is from genome assembly GCF_059453495.1 of Arachis ipaensis. NCBI lineage: Eukaryota > Viridiplantae > Streptophyta > Magnoliopsida > Fabales > Fabaceae > Arachis > Arachis ipaensis. The sequence goes on from NC_142437.1 coordinate 38,036,023, forward strand.
ATTATTGTTGTTGGGTTTGGCTGCCATCTCCTTTACTTGTTCGAAATTTTCAATAAGGTTGTCTCTGGATTGTTGTAATTTAGCTTCTCTTAGTTTTCTCTTCAGAGTCCTTTCAGGTTCTGGATCAGCTTCAACAAGAATGCCTTTTTCTTTGTCCCTGCTCATAAGAAAGAGAAGAGAAAAAAAAAAGAAGAGGAATCCTCTATGTCACAGTAAAGAGGTTCCTTATTGTTAGTAGAAGAAGAAAAGAAGAGAAAAAATTCGAACACAGATAGAAGAGGGGGTTCGAATTTGGTGAGTGATGTGAGGAAGAGATGTTAGTAGATGAATAAATAAATAGAATAAGATGAGAGAGGGAGAAGATTTTTAAAAATAATTTTTTTGAAAAAGAGTTAGTGATTTTCGAAAATAGTTTTGAAAAAGGTTAGTAGTTTTTCGAAAATTCAATTAAAAAATAAAATAATTAGTTAATTAAAAAGAAATTTTTGAAAAAGGGGGAAGATATTTTCGAAAATAGAGAGAGAGAGAGAGTTAGTTAGGTGGTTTTGAAAAAGATGAGAAACAAATAAAAAGTTAGTTAGTTAGTTGAAACAAATTTTGAAAAGATAAGAAGTTAGGAAGTTAGAAAATATATTTTGCAATCATTTTTTTTTTTGAAAAAGGTAAGATAAGAAGATATTTTTGAAAAGATATGATAGAAATTATTTTTTGAAAAAAATTTGATTTTTAAAATCTCAATTAATGACTTGATTCACAAGAAATCACAAGATATGATTCTAGAACTTAAAGTTTGAATCTTTCTTAACAAGTAAGTAACAAACTTGAAATTTTTGAATCAAAACATTAATTGATGATGTTATTTTCGAAAATATGATGTAAAATTAAGAAAAAGATTTTTGAAAAATATTTTTGAAATTTTTCGAAAATAACTAAAAAAATTGAAAAAAAAGATTTGATTTTTGAAAAAGATTTTGAAAAAGATAAGATTTTTTTAAATTGAAAATTTGATTTGACTCATAAAAACAACTAGATTTTAAAAATTTTTGAAAAAATTAAATCTAATTTTCGAAATTTTAAAAGAGAAAAAGGGAAAGATAATTTTTTTTTTATTTTTGAATTTTTATGATGAGAGAGAAAAACAAGAAAATGATGCAATGCATGAAAGTTATGGATTAAAACAATGAATGTATGCAAGAATGCTATGAATGTCAAGATGAACACCAAGAACACTTTGAAGATCATGATGAACATCAAAAACACATTTTTGAAAAATTTTTAATGCAAGGAAAACATGCAAGACACCAAACTTAGAAATCTTTAATGCTTAGGCACTAAGAATTCAAGAATGCATATGAAAAACAAGAAAAGACACAAAACATGCAAATGCAAAGATCAAACAAGAAGACTTACCAAGAACAACTTGAAGATCATGAAGAACACTATGAATGCATGATTTTTTTTTCGAAAACAAAGGAAAAATTTTTGAAAGAATTTTGAAAACTTTTTGAAAAGAAAACAAAAAGAAAATTACCTAATCTGAGCAACAAGATGAATCGTCAGTTGTCCAAACTCGAACAATCCCCGGCAACGGCGCCAAAAACTTGGTGCACGAAATTGTGATCTCTGGTAGAGGCTCCAAAGGCTTTGGTGCTCTAATCTCAATTCATAATTTGTCACAACTTCGATACAACTAACAAGCAAGTGCGCTGGGTCATCCAAGTAATAAACCTTACGTGAGTAAGGGTCGATCCCACGGAGATTGTTGGTATGAAGCAAGCTATGGTCACCTTGTAAATCTCAGTCAGGCGTGTAGAGATGCTTTCGTTCCTCTGAATCTCTGCTTTCCCGCTGTCTTCATCCAATCAGTCTTACTCCTTTCCATGGCTGGCTTTATGCAAGGGCATCACCGTTGTCAGTGGTTACATCCCCTCCTCTTGTAAAAATGGTCCAAGATGCCCTGTCACGGCACGGCTAATCATCTGAGGTTCCCGATCATGCTGGAATAGGATTCACCCTCCTTTTGCGTCTGTCACTACACCCAGCGATCGCGAGTTTGAAGCTCGTCACAGTCATTCAATCACTGAGTCCTACTCGGAATACCACGGACAAGGTTTAGACTTTCCGGACTCTCATGAATGCCGCCATCAATCTAGCTTATACCACGAAGATTCTGATTAAGAGATCCAAGAGATACTCATTCAATCTAATGTAGAACGGAAGTGGTTGTCAGGCACGCGTTCATGGGGAATGATGATGATTGTCACGTTCATCACATTCAGGTTGAAGTGTGAATGAATATCTTAGAAGCGAAATAAGATGAATTGAATAGAAAAACAATAGTACTTTGCATTAATCTCTGAGGAACAGCAGAGCTCCACACCTTAATCTATGGAATGCAGAAACTCTACCGTTGAAAATACATAAGTAATGAAGGTCCAGGCATGGCCGAATGGCCAGCCCCCAAACGTGATCAATAGATCAAAAGATAATCCAAAGATGATTCCAAAGATGATTAATACAATAGTAAAAGGTCCTATTTATAATAAACTAGCTACTAGGGTTTACAGAAGTAAGTAATTGATGCATAAATCCACTTCCGGGGCCCACTTGGTGTGTGCTTGGGCTGAGCTTGAAGTCTACACGTGGAGAGGTCATTCTTGGAGTTGAACGCCAGCTTTTGTGCCATTTTGGGCGTTGAACTCCATTTTGCAACTTGTTTCTGGCGCTGGACGCCAGAATTGGGCAGAGAGCTGGCGTTGAACGCCAGTTTGCATCGTCTAAACTTGGGCAAAGTATGGACTATTATATATTGCTGGAAAGCCCTGGATGTATACTTTCCAACGCAATTGGAAGCACGCCATTTTGAGTTCTGTAGCTCCATAAAATCCACTTTGAGTGCAGGGAGGTCAAAATCCAACAGCATCAGCAGTCCTTCTTCAACCTCTGAATCTGATTTTTGCTCAAGTCCCTCAATTTCAGCCAGAAAATACCTGAAATCACAGAAAAACACACAAACTCATAGTAAAGTCCAGAAATGTGAATTTAACATAAAACTAATGAAAACATCCCTAAAAGTAACTAGATTCTCCTAAAAATATACTAAAAATAATGCCAAAAAGCGTATAAATTATCCGCTCATCAATGGTCAACTTAGAGCTCTTTGTGGAGTTAAGAGTAGGAAAGAGTTGTGTAGTAGTTGGAAATGTCATTCTAAACTCATGATGGTTGCAAGCTCAAAATTCAAGAGCAATGATTGGTGGAGAACCAAATTGCATGGGTCTAGGAAGTTGTTTGGAAGCTTCTTTGAGAATTCCAAGGCCATGCCACCCGGATGGAATAATGATGATCAACTTAAGGACGGGTGTCAAAATAAGGTGTGGGATCCCAGATCGCACAGGAAAATCAAATTTGGGAGCCCATGGTTTGTGAAGAACTCCATCCAAGCTTGAAGATATTAAAATTGAAGAATGGAGCTTATTGGAGATTCAAGCATTGGTGGATGTTCAAGGATAGTTTCAAGCACAAGCCACCTTGAGAGGAGCTCCCCATAAGTCCAACTTAAGGACAATAAACAAAAGTGCAAGGTGGGAGACACCCCACCATGGTAAAATCTTTCTTTTTTTTTCTTTTTTGCACATATTGGTTACAATAGTTTAATTTCATGTTTTGATTGATTTGTTGAGTTTGTTTGGTAGTTTAGTATGTTAAATAAGATTTTATGGTGTTTTGGTAGTTGTTTGGAGGTTTAGAATGCTTGGATTGGTGCAAAAACATAGAAAAATTTTGAAGAAAAAAAAGAGCACCATCCGCGCGTACACGCATTGCGCGCGTACGCATGCATCAAGCATTTTCGCCTACCCACGCGCACGCGCCATGTACGCGTATGCGTGGATTGAGAAATTCCACCCCCAAGCCAAAAACCTGAGAGTTGTGCGAACGCTGCGCGCGCATTGTGCCTTTGGCACAAAACCACTCGCGCGTACGTGTACATGACGCGTACGCGTTACTCTCGAAAAAAAATTTTCAATCCACGTGTAAGCACGCATGGCGCTTACGCGCGGATTGCTCCTGTCGCATCCACGCATAAGCACGCATGGCGCTTACGCGTGGATTTGCACCCTGTTTTTCTCCTTTCTCCTTTCTTCTTCTTTCTTTCTACCTTTCTTCTTCCTCTCTTGAAAAAAAAAATTAAATAAAAAATAAATAAATAAATAAAATACTAAAAAAAAAGAAAAATTTTTTTCTTTTCTTCCATTTTCTTTTATTGCATTTGCTTACTTTCATTCATTGCATTTTAATTTTGATTTTATAGCTTGTTGTAATTTTCCTTTTTTAAGTTTCTTATTTTAATACTGGTGTTGAATTTTCCTATTCAATCATTGAGAATTTCTTGTGTTATTTTGGTACCTCTTGACTTGTTTGATATTGTTGGGTGATGAAACTTTTAAATCAATGCTTAATCTTGTATGACTCTTGTGTCTTTATGCATTGATATGACCTAATATTGTTTTTCATGACCCACTCTTTCTTGTTTGCTCTTGATGCTCAATATGCTCTTCATGCTTTGACTTTACTCTTGCATCAAGTAGTAGTTGATATGCATTTGCTTATATTGCTTTCTTATCTACATGTTGTAGCTACCATGTAGTGAGAACCTTACCCTTATTTGGCATTAGCCCCCGCCTATGTTCTCTTTGCTTTGATATCTTTGTTATAGGCTTAATTCTCTTTCTTTTTCTCTTCCTTTAGGTTGGCCACCAAGAAAGGAGGAAAAGGAAAAGCTTCGAAATTGGGCAACGAACAAGTCATCCGCACAACCTTTTGAAGAAGCTCATCAATTGTAGCAACCCATCCACCTTGTTCTTCTTTGCATGCACCGAGGACGGTGCAATCTTCAAGTGTGGGGAGGTCGTTCGACCGATCTTCATAGGTAACAATTTTCTTTTCAACACCAATTTTTTTTATTTTCTTCGTTAGATAGTTGTTGCATTGCATGATAAGTTGCATGTTAGTTAGAATTTGTACATATTTTTACCATTTCTTTCCTATTAGGACTACTTAGTTAGGGTGATGATTTCTTTTCCAAGAAGGGAAACCTACCAATTTGAAAACTTTTTGTTGAACTTGCTTGAAAGAATTTATTTTGGAACATGATTTTTGAGCTAAGAACACAAGCTTGTGAGATTTGAGCCTAATGGTGTGGTTACATCTTATAACCACTTATTTTCCCTTCTTGTGTGCATTGTTCTCTTTCTATGATTGTGATCTTTGATTTGTTTGATTCTTTATGTCCATTATTTTGTGTATTCATCATTTATATGATTGAGGCCGTCATTTCATTTAGCTCACTTACCCAAATGGCCTTACCTTTTATCTTCCATTGTTAGCCAATTTGAGCATATGCTTAACCCACTTTATTTATAATTTTAGCACATTACAAGCCTTAAAGCAGAAAATAATAAAAGTCCTTAATTTGAATCTTTGATTAGCTTAGGCTAGTGTGTGTGTGTGTGTGTGTCATTTAAGTGCGAGAAATCTTGGGACATTGGGTGAATAAAAAGGTAGTTTTGTATTTTTGCTATAAATATTGGGAATTGGGTACATGCTCATGTGTAATGAATGTAAAACCTTATGCATTGATGATCTTGTATATAGAAAGAAAAATGAGAAAAAGGAAAAGGAAAAGAAAAAAAACAATATGGAAAAGAAAAGAAAAAAAATAGAAAAAGAAAGAAACAAAGAAAAAGAAAGAAATAAAAGGGGACAAAATGCCCCAAAGCAAAGCTCAATAAGGGTCAATGCATAAGTGTTGTGAAATGAAAAGGAATATATAAGTATGTGAAAAAGTGAGAAAAATGGATAGTTAGGTTAGCTTTGAAATTGTATAGGATGTCATAGGTTAGGTGGGAAGTTTAAGCTTATGAAAGATTCAAATTTCAAGCTCACTTGACCAAATATGCATCCTTACCTTGACCCTAGCCCCATTACAACCTAAAGAAAAGACCTCATGATACTTGTATGCATGCATGAAATATATGTTGATTGTTAGAAGAAAAACAAATCTTAGAAAGCATTATTAGGGGAGAATTGAGAGAATACACACTTGAGCGACTAGAGTGCAAACACTTCCGATGAGGGTTCGATGCTCAATTCCATGATTCCCGGCTTTCATGAGCATTCTTCTTGCAAGTCTACTTGAACTTCATTTTGATATTTAAATTGGTAGGATTCATGAGTCGACAAGGGACCTTAGCCCTAATTGTGCATGTATGTCTTGGAGGATTGATTTATTTTTAACCAAGTAGGTAGAATGATTTTGCATTTAGTTGCATTCATGTAGATAGTTGCATATAGGTAGGGTGCATTTAGTTAGACCTCATTGAATAAATGTTGATATCCTTTGCTTTCTCTTGGTTTAAGCATGAGGACATGCTTGGTTTAAGTGTGAGGAGGTTGATAAACCCCATATTTAGGGTTTATCTTGTGTTGAATTTAGAGAGTTTTGTCAACCTTTCTCCTATTTATCCAATGAAATAGCATGGTTTTGTAAATTCTCCTTTAATTGTGCTTAAGAGTGAAAATATGCTTTTTAGGTCCTAAATTGTTTAATCTTGATTTACCTTTGATTCCATTAGATACCTTGATATGTTTGTTAAGTGATTTCAGATTTAGGAGGCAAAGATTGGATCAAGGAAACGAACGAAAAGCATGGAAAAATGAAGAACTCATGAAGAAATGAAGGAATCGCAAAAGCTGTCAAGCCGACCTCTTTGCACTTAATCGATCATAACTTGAGCTACAGATGTCCAAAAGATGCGGTTCTAGTTGCGTTGGAAAGCTAACATCTGGGGCTTCGAAATGATATAATATTTGCCATAGTTGCATCGCGGATAGGGGCGCGCATGTGCACGGTACGCATACGCACCGATGGTGCCACATAATTTACTTAATGCAACTCGTGGCCAGCGAATTCTAAAGCCTTGTGGGCCCAATCCAACTCATTTCTGATGCTATTTAAGCCAAGGATTGAAGGAAAATTAACATACTTTCACAAATTAGTTTAGTTTAGAGTAGTTTTGGAGGAAAAGTTAGTTTTAGAGAGAGAAGCTCTCACTTCTCTCTAGGATTAGAATTAGGATTAGGTTTAGTTCAATAATCTAGATCTAGGTTTCAATTCATGCTTTCTTCTTCTTCTTCTATCTCTCAACTCTATGTTGTTACATTCATGATTCCTCTATTTTTTTGTTGTAATTTTCTTTATGTTGCTTCTTGATGAGCGGATAATTTATACGCTTTTTGGCATTGTTTTTAGTATGTTTTTAGTAGGATCTAGTTACTTTTAGGGATGTTTTCCTTAGTTTTTATGTTAAATTCACATTTCTGGACTTTACTATGAGTTTGTATGTTTTTCTGTGATTTCAGGTATTTTCTGGCTGAAATTGAGGGACTTGAGCAGAAATCAGATTCAGAGGTTGAAGAAGGACTGCTGATGCTGTTGGATTCTGACCTCCCTGCACTCAAAATGAATTTTCTGGAGCTACAGAACTCAACATGGCGCGCGTCCAATTGCGTTGGAAAGTAGACATCCAGGGCTTTCCAGCAATATATAATAGTCCATACTTTGGCCAAGAATAGACGATGCAAACTGGCATTCAACGCCAGCTCTCTACCCAATTCTGGCGTCCAGCGCCAAAAAAGGATCCAAAACCAGAGTTGAACGCCCAAACTGGCACAAATACTGGCGTTCAACTCCACAAATGGCCTCTACACGTGCAACACTCAAGCTCAGCCCAAGCACACACCAAGCGAGCCCCGGAAGTGGATTTATGCATCAATTACTTATTTCTGTAAACCCTAGTGACTAGTTTATTATAAATAGGACCTTTTATTATTGTATTAGGGATCCTGAGTTTTATCTTTGGACGCCTAGTTCTTAGATCAGAGGGCTGGCCATTCGGCCATGCCTGGACCTTTCACTTATGTATTTTTAACGGTAGAGTTTCTACACTCCATAGATTAAGGTGTGGAGCTCTGCTGTTCCTCAAAGATTAATGCAAAGTACTACTGTTTTCTATTCAATTCTTCTTATTTCGCTTCTAAGATATTCATTCGCACTTCAATCTGAATGTGATGAACGTGACAATCATCATCATTCCCTATGAACGCGTGCTTGACAACCACTTCCGTTCTACATTAGAATTGAATGAGTATCTCTTAGATCTCTTAATCGGAATCTTCGTGGTGTAAGCTAGAATGATGGCGGCATTCAAGAGAATCCGGAAGGTCTAAACCTTGTCTGTGGTATTCCGAGTAGGATTCAATGATTGAATGACTGTGACGAGCTTCAAACTCGCGATTTCCGGGCGTAGTGACAGACGCTAAAGGATAGTAAATCCTATTCCAGCAGGATCGAGAACCGACAGATGAATAGCCGTGCCGTGACAGGGTGCGTTAACCATTTTCACTGAGAGGATAAGATGAAACCATTAACAAGGGTGATGCCTCCAGACAATTAGCCGTGCCGTGACAGGGCATTTGGATCATTTTCCCGAGAGAAGACCGAAAGTAGCCATTGACAATGGTGATGTATCACATAAAGCCAGCCATGGAAAGGAGTAAGACTGATTGGATGAAGATAGCAGGAAAGCAGAGGTTCAGAGGAACAAAAGCATCTCTATTCGCTTATCTGAAATTCTCACCAATGAATTACATAAGTATTTCTATCCTTTATTATTTATCTTTTAATTATCTAATCCAATCACATTTAACCCTACCTGACTGAGATTTGTAAGGTGACCATAGCTTGCTTCATACCAACAATCTCCGTGGGATTCGACCCTTACTCACATAAGGTATTACTTGGACGACCCAGTGCACTTGCTGGTTAGTTGTGCGAAGTTGTGAACCATGGTATTGGCATCATGTTTTGGCGCCATTACCAGGGGAAGAAAGAACGATGAATTTTACATAATCAAAGTGTAATCACAATTTCTGCGCACCAAGTTTTTGGCGCCGTTGCCGGGGATTGTTCGAGTTTGGACAACTGACGGTTCATCTTGTTGCTCAAATTAGGTAATTTTCTTTTTGTTTTCTTTTCAAAAATTTTTCAAAAATATTTCAAGATTTTCTCACCTGTTTTCGAAAAAAAAATTTATTCAGAATTTTTAAGAATAAATTATAGTGTTTCATGAAGCATGTGAAGCCTGGCTGGCTGCAAAGCCATAAATTCTTTTGGACTGAGGCTTCCAAACCATCAAAATAGAGGCAAGTTACATATTTGATAAGTAATGAGCAGTATATTCTGATATCTTGCTGAAGCTTGGCTGGCCATTGGCCATGTCTAGTGTTTTGGACCGGAGCTTTCATTGAAAGCTTGGCTGGCTAGTGAGCCATGTCTAATTCCTGGACTGAAGCTTTAGACTAAGAATGCAAGATTCCTGGAATTCATATTAAAAATTTTGAAATCTTTATTTTTTCCTTTTTCAATTAATTTTCGAAAAAAAAATCCAAAAAAATTAGAAAATCATAAAAATCAAAAATATTTTTCTGTTTCTTGTTTGAGTCTTGTGTCATGTTATAAGTTTGGTGTTAATTGCATATGCATCTTGTATTTTTCGAAAATTCATGCATTCATAGTGTTCTTTATGATCTTCAAGTTGTTCTTGGTAAGTCTTCTTGTTTGATCTTTGCAATTGCATGTTTTGTGTCTTTTCTTGTTTTTCATATGCATTCCTGAATTCTTAGTGTCTAAGCATTAAAGAATTCTAAGTTTGGTGTCTTGCATGTTTTCTTTGCATTAAAAAAAATTTTCAAAAATATGTTCTTGGTGTTCATCATGATCTTCATAGTGTTCTTGGTGTTCATCTTGACATTCATAGCATTCTTGCATGCATCACATGTTTTGATCTAAAATTCTCATGCATTGCATCATTTTCTTGTTTTTCTCTCTCATCATAAAAATTCAAAAATAAAAAAAAATATCTTTCCCTTTTTCTCTCCTAAAATTTCAAAAATTAGATTTGACTTTTTTAAAAATTTTTAAAAAAAAAATCTAGTTGTTTTTATGAGTCAAATCAAATTTTCAATTTAAAAATCTCATCTTTTTCAAAAATCAAATCTTTTTCATTTTTCTTAGTTATTTTCGAAAATTACAAAAATATTTTTCAAAAATCTTTTTCTTATTTTTATCACATAATTTTCGAAAATAACATCAACAATTAATGTTTTGATTCAAAAATTTCAAGTTTCTTACTTGCTTGTTAAGAAAGATTCAAACTTTAAGTTCTAGAATCATATTTTTTGATTTCTTGTGAATCAAGTCATTAATTGTGATTTTAAAAATCAAATCTTTTTCAAAACTAATTTCAATCATATCTTTTCAAAAATATCTTCTTATCTTTTTCAAAAATTTGATTTCAAAATATCTTTTCTAACTTCCTAACTTCTTATCTTTTCAAAATTTGTTTCAACTAACTAACTAACTTTTTGTTTGTTTCTTATCTTTTTCAAAACTACCTAACTAACTCTCTCTCTCTAATTTTCGAAAATATCTTCCCCCTTTTTCAAAAATTTCTTTTTAATTAACTAATTGTTTTTTTTATTTGAATTTTCGAAAAATTACTAACCTTTTTCAAAACTATTTTCGAAAATCCTTCTCCCTCATCTCCTTCTATTTATTTATTCATCTACTAACATATCTTCCTCACATCACCAAAAATCCGAACCCTCTCTCTCTCTCTGAGTTCAGATTTTCTTCTTCTTTTCTTCTACTAACACAAGGACCTCTATACTGTGATATAAAGGATCCATATTATTATTATTATTTTCTCTGTGCCCTCTTCTTTGTCATATGAGCAGGAGCAAGGACAAGAACATTCTTGTTGAAGCAGATCCAGAACCTGAAAGGACTCTGAAGAGAAAATTAAGAGAAGCTAAATTACAACAATCCAGAGATAACCTTTCAGAAATTTTCGAACAGGAAAAGGAGATGGCAACCGAAAATAATAATAATGCAAGGAGGATGCTTGGTGACTTTACTGCACCTAATTCCAATTTACATGGAAGAAGCATCTCCATTCCTGCCATTGGAGCAAACAACTTTGAGCTGAAACCTCAATTAGTTTCTCTGATGCAGCAGAACTGCAAGTTTCATGGACTTCCATCTGAAGATCCTTTTCAGTTCTTAACTGAATTCTTGCAGATCTGTGATACTGTTAAGACTAATGGAGTAGATCCTGAAGTCTACAGGCTCATACTTTTTCCTTTTGCTGTAAGAGACAGAGCTAGAGTGTGGTTGGACTCTCAACCCAAAGACAGCCTGAACTCTTGGGATAAGCTGGTCACGGCTTTCTTAGCCAAGTTCTTTCCTCCTCAAAAGCTGAGTAAGCTTAGAGTGGATGTTCAAACCTTCAAACAAAAAGATGGTGAATCCCTCTATGAAGCTTGGGAAAGATACAAACAGTTGACCAAAAAGTGTCCCTCTGACATGCTTTCAGAATGGACCATCCTGGATATATTCTATGATGGTTTGTCTGAGTTATCAAAGATGTCATTGGATACCTCTGCAGGTGGATCCATTCACCTAAAGAAAACGCCTGCAGAAGCTCAAGAACTCATTGACATGGTTGCTAACAACCAGTTCATGTACACTTCTGAGAGGAATCCTATGAGTAATGGGACGCCTATGAAGAAGGGAATTCTTGAAGTTGATACTCTGAATGCTATATTGGCTCAGAACAAAATATTGACTCAGCAAGTCAATATGATTTCTCAGAGTCTGAATGGAATGCAAGCTGCATCCAACAGTACTCAAGAGGCTTCTTATGCAGAAGAAGCTTATGATCCTGAGAACCCTGCAATAGCAGAGGTGAATTACTTAGGTGAATCTTATGGAAACACCTATAACTCATCATGGAGAAATCATCCAAATTTCTCATGGAAGGATCAAAAGCCTCAACAAGGCTTTAATAATGGTGGAAGAAATAGGTTTAGCAATAGCAAGCCTTTTCCATCATCCACTCAGCAACAGACAGAAAACTCTGAACAAAATACTTTTAATTTAGCAAACTTAGTCTCTAATCTATCCAAGGCCACTGCAAGTTTCATGAATGAAACAAGGTCTTCCATTAGAAATTTGGAAGCACAAGTGGGCCAGCTGAGTAAAAGGATCACTGAAATCCCTCCTAGTACTCTCCTAAGCAATACAGAAGAGAATCCAAAAGGAGAGTGCAAGGCCATTGACATAACCAAAATGGCCGAACCCAATGAGGGAGAGGAGGACGTGAATCCCAAGGAGGAAGACCTCCTGGGACGTCCAGTGATCAATAAGGAGCTTCCCTCTGAGGAACCAAAGGACTCTGAGGCTCACTTAGAGACCATAGAGATTCCATTGAACCTCCTTATGCCATTCATGAGCTCTGATGAGTATTCCTCTTCTGAAGAGAATGAGGATGTTACTGAAGAGCAAACTGCCAAGTTTCTTGGTGCAATCATGAAGCTGAATGCCAAATTATTTGGCATTGAAACTTGGGAAGATGAACCTCCCTTGTTCATCAATGAACTAAGTGATCTGGATCAACTGACATTGCCTCAGAAGAGACAGGATCCTGGAAAGTTCATAATACCTTGTACCATAGGCACCATGATCTTTGAGGCTCTGTGTGACCTTGGTTCAGGAATAAACCTCATGCCCCTCTCTGTAATAGAGAAACTGGGAATCTATGGGGTGCAAGCTGCTAAAATCTCATTAGAGATGTCAGACAATTCAAGAAAACAGGCTTATAAACAAGTAGAGGATGTGTTAGTAAAGGTTGAAGGCCTTTACATCCCTGCTGATTTCATAGTCCTGGATACTGGAAAGGAAGAGGATGAATCCATCATCCTAGGAAGACCTTTCCTAGCTACAGCAAGAGCTGTGATTGATGTGGACAGAGGAGAATTAATCCTTCAATTGAATGAGGATAACCTTGTGTTTACAACTCAAGGATCTCTCTCTGCATCCATGGAGAGGAAGCATAAAAAGCTTCTCTCAAAGCAGAGTCAAACAAAGCCCCCATAGTCAAACTCTAAGTTTGGTGTTGGGAGGCCACAACCAAACTCTAAGTTTGGTGTTGAACTCCCATATCCAAACTCTAAGTTTGATGATTGGAGAGTCTCAACAATGCTCTGAACATCTGTGAGGCTCCATGAGAGCCCACTGTCAAGCTATTGACATTAAAGAAGCGCTTGTTGGGAGGCAACCCAATTTTTATCTAACTATATTTTTCTTAGTCATATATCTTTATAGGTTCATGATCATGTGGAGTCACAAAGTAAATATAAAAATTGAAAACGAAATCAAAAACAACAGAAGAAAAATCACACCTTGGAGGAAGCATCTGCCTGGCGTTCAACGCCAGAACAGAGCATGGTTCTGGCGCCGAACGCCCAAAATGGGCAGTGTCTGGGCGCTGAACGCCCAGAACAAGCATGGTTCTGGCGTTCAACGCCAGAAATGGCCAGTAAATGGGGGTTGAACGCCCAAAATGGGCACCAACCTGGTGTTGAACGCCCAGAGTTGTGTGCAAGGGCATTTTACATGCCTAATTTGGTGCAAGGTTGTAATTCCTTGAACACCTCAGGATCTGTGGACCCCACAGGATCATCTCAGGATCTGTGGACCCCACAGGATCTCCACCTACCTCCACCCACTTCTTCTCACCCCTCTTTCACACAATCCCATAAACACTCTTTCCCAAAAACCCTTCACCAATCACCTCAATCTCTCTTCCCCATCACCTCTTCACCACTCACATCCATCCACTCTTCCCCATAAACCTACCTCATAAACTCCACCTACCTTCAAAATTCAAAACAAATTTCCCACCCAAACCCACCCTAAATGGCCGAACCTTAACCCCCCTCCCTCCCCTATATATAGCCCTCCATTCTTCCTCATTTTCACACAACACAACCCTCTCCTCTCTATTTGGCCGAAACACACTTCACCCCTCTTCTCCATATTTTCTTCTTCTTCTTTCTCTATTCTTTCTTTTATTGCTCGAGGGCGAGCAATATTCTAAGTTTGGTGTGGTAAAAGCATAAGCTTTTTGTTTTTCCATTACCATTGATGGCACCTAAGACCGAAGAATCCTCTAGAAAGGGGAAAGGGAAGACAAAAGCTTCCACCTCCGAGTCATGGGAGATGGAAAGGTTCATCTCCAAAGCCCATCAAGACCACTTCTATGATGTTGTGGCCAAGAAGAAGGTGATCCCTGAGGTCCCTTTCAAACTCAAAAGAAATGAGTATCCGGAGATCCGACATGAAATTCAAAGAAGAGGTTGGGAAGTTCTAACAAATCCCATCCAACAAGTCAGCATCCTAATGGTTCAAGAGTTCTATGCCAATGCATGAATCACCAAGAACCATGATCAAAGTAAGAACCCAGATCCAAAGAACTATGTTACAATGGTTCGGGGGAAATACTTGGATTTTAGTCCGGAAAATGTGAGGTTGGCATTTAACTTGCCCATGATGCAAGGAGATGAACGCCCCTACACTAGAAGGGTCAACTTTAATCAAAGGTTGGACCAAGTCCTTATGGACATATGTGTGGAAGGAACTCAATGGAAGATTGACTCCAAAGGCAAGCCGGTTCAACTAAGAAGATTGGAACTCAAGCCTGTGGCTAGAGGATGGTTGGAGTTCATTCAATGCTCAATCATTCCCACTAGCAACCGATCTGAAGTTACTATGGATCGGGCCATCATGATTCATAGCATCATGATTGGAGAGGAAATAGAAGTTCATGAAGTCATCTCTAATGAACTCTACAAAATAGCCGAAAAGTCATCCCCCATGGCAAGGCTAGCTTTTCCTCATCTTATCTGCCATCTATGTTACTCAGCTGGAGCTTTCATAGAAGGAGACATTCCTATTAAGGAAGAGAAGCCCATCACTAAGAAAAAGATGGAGCAAGCAAGAGAGCCCATTCATGGAGCTCAAGAGGCGCAGGAAGCTCATCACCATGAGATCCCGGAGATGCCTCAAATGCATTTTCCTCCACAAAACTATTGGGAGCAAATCAACACCTCCCTAGGAGAATTAAGTGCCAACATGGGACAATTAAGGGTGGAACATCAAGAGCACTCCATCATGCTCCATGAAATAAGAGAAGATCAAAAAGCAATGAGGGAGGAGCAACAAAGACAAGGAAGAGACATAGAAGAGCTCAAGGACATCATTGGTTCCTCAAGAAGGAAACGCCACCATCACTAAGGTGGATTCATTCCTTGTTCTTATTTCTTCTATTTTTCGTTTTCTATGTTATGTGCTTATCTATGTTTGTGTCTTCATTACATGATCATTAGTAGTTAGTAACTATGTCTTAAAGTTATGAATGTCCTATGAATCCATCACCTCTCTTAAATGAAAAATGTTTTAATTCAAAAGAACAAGAAGTACATGAGTTTCAAATTTATCCTTGAACTTAGCTTAATTATATTGATGTGGTGACAACGCTTCTTGTTTCCTGAATGTATGCTTGAACAGTGCATATGTCTTTTGAAGTTGTTGTTTAAGAATGTTAAATATGTTGGCTCTTGAAAGAATGATGACTAGGAGACATGTTATTTGATAATCTGAAAAATCATAAAAATGATTCTTGAAGCAAGAAAAAGCATCAAAGAACAAAGCTTGCAGAAAAAAAAATATAGGCGAAAAAAAATTAGAAAGCAAAGAAAAAGCAAGCAGAAAAAGCCAAAAGCTCTTAAAACCAAGAGGCAAGAGCAAAAAGCCAATAACCCTTAAAACCAAAAGGCAAGGGCAAATAAAAAGGATCCCAAGGCTTTGAGCATCAGTGGATAGGAGGGCCTAAAGGAATAAAATCCTGGTCTAAGTGGCTAAACCAAGCTGTCCCTAACCATGTGCTTGTGGCGTGTAGGTGTCAAGTGAAAACTTGAGACTGAGCGGTTAAAGTCAAGGTCCAAAGCAAAAAAAGGAGTGTGCTTAAGAACCCTGGACACCTCTAATTGGGGACTTTAGCAAAGCTGAGTCACAATCTGAAAAGGTTCACCCAACTATGTGTCTGTGGCATTTATGTATCCGGTGGTAATACTGGAAAACAAAGTGCTTAGGGCCACGGCCAAGACTCATAAAATAGCTGTGTTCAAGAATCATCATACTGAACTAGGAGAATCAATAACACTATCTGAACTCTGAGTTCCTATAGATGCCAATCATTCTAAACTTCAATGGATAAAAGTGAGATGCCAAAACTATTCAAGAGGCAAAAAGCTATAAGTCCCGCTCATATGATTGAAGCTCTGTTTCATTGATAGTTTGGAATTTATAGTATATTCTCTTCTTTTTATCCTATTTGATTTTCAGTTGCTTGGGGACAAGCAACAATTTAAGTTTGGTGTTGTGATGAGCGGATAATTTATACGCTTTTTGGCATTGTTTTTAGTATGTTTTTAGTAGGATCTAGTTACTTTTAGGGATGTTTTCATTAGTTTTTATGTTAAATTCATATTTTCTGGCTGAAATTGAGAGACTTGAGCAGAAATCAGATTCAGAGGTTGAAGAAGGACTGCTGATGCTGTTGGATTCTGACCTCCCTACACTCAAAATGGATTTTCTGGAGCTACAGAACTCAAAATGGCGCGCTTCCAATTGCGTTAGAAATTAGACATCCAGGGCTTTCCATCAATATATAATAGTCCATACTTTGGCCAAGAATAGACGATGCAAACTGGCATTCAACGCCAGCTCTCTGCCCAATTCTGGCGTCCAGCGCCAGAAAAGGATCCAAAACCAGAGTTGAACGCCCAAACTGGCACAAATACTGGCGTTCAACTCCACAAATGGCCTCTACACGTGCGACACTCAAGCTCAGCCCAAGCACACACCAAGCGGGCCCCGGAAGTGGATTTATGCATCAATTACTTATTTCTGTAAACCCTAGTGACTAGTTTATTATAAATAGGACCTTTTATTATTGTATTAGGGATCCTGAGTTTTATCTTTGGACGCCTGGTTCTTAGATCAGGGGGGCTGGCCATTCGGCCATGCCTGGACCTTTCACTTATGTATTTTTAACGGTAGAGTTTCTACACTCCATAGATTAAGGTGTGGAGCTCTACTGTTCCTCAAAGATTAATGCAAAGTACTACTATTTTCTATTCAATTCTTCTTATTTCGCTTCTAAGATATTCATTCGCACTTCAATCTGAATGTGATGAACGTGACAATCATCATCATTCCCTATGAATGCGTGCCTGACAACCACTTCCGTTCTACATTAGAATTGAATAAGTATCTCTTAGATCTCTTAATCGGAATCTTCGTGGTGTAAGCTAGAATGATGGCGGCATTCAAGAGAATCTGAAAGGTCTAAACCTTGTCTGTGGTATTCCGAGTAGGATTCAATGATTGAATAACTGTGACGAGCTTCAAACTCGCGATTGCCGGGCGTAGTGACAGACGCAAAAGGATAGTAAATCCTATTCCAGCAGGATCGAGAACCGACAGATGAATAGCCGTGCCGTGACAGGGTGCGTTGACCATTTTCACTGAGAGGATAAGATGAAACCATTGACAAGGGTGATGCCTCCAGACGATTAGCCGTGCCGTGACAGGGCATTTGGATCATTTTCCCGAGAGAAGACCGAAAGTAGCCATTGACAATGGTGATGTATCACATAAAGCCAGCCATGGAAAGGAGTAAGACTGATTGGATGAAGATAGCAGGAAAGCAGAGGTTCAGAGGAACAAAAGCATCTCTATTCGCTTATCTGAAATTCTCACCAATGAATTACATAAGTATTTCTATCCTTTATTATTTATCTTTTAATTATCTAATCCAATCACATTTAACCCTACCTGACTGAGATTTGCAAGGTGACCATAGCTTGCTTCATACCAACAATCTCCGTGGGATTCGACCCTTACTCACATAAGGTATTACTTGGACGACCCAGTGCACTTGCTGGTTAGTTGTGCGAAGTTATGAACCATGGTATTGGCATCATGTTTTGGCGCCATTACCAGGGGAAGAAAGAGCGATGAATTTTACATAATCAAAGTGTAATCACAATTTCTGCGCACCACTTCTATATTTTGTTGTAGATCTACTCTTGTTCCTTCCATTTTCTTTCAATTCAATATGAGGTAATTCATAATAATTGTGTTTCCTTTGATTGTTGTTGTTGATTTCTTACATTCTATTGTTGTTAGATTCTATTTTGTTATCAATTTACTATGCTTCTTTTTATGCCTTCCAAGTGTTTGATGAAATGCTTGGTTGGATTTTAATGTAGAATTTTCTCCTCTTGGCTTTGGTAGAGTAATTAGTGACTCTTGAATTATCTAATTCCTTTGTTGATTGACAATTAGAAGTTGCTAATTGATTTGGATACCACTAAAGCTAGTCTTTCCCTTGGGAGTTGGCTAGGACTTGTGGAATCAAGTTGATTCAACCACTTGACTTTCCTCCATGGTTAGAGGTTAACTAAGTGGTAGCAACGGACAATTCTCATCACAATTGAGGAGGATAATGAGTAGGGGTGTGCATGGTTCAGTTTTTCCATAAACTGAACTGAAACTGCACTAAACCATTTTAAATGGTTTAGAAACTGAACCAAACTGATTTGTCACATAAGAAACTGGTTTTAAACCAGTTTACAATACAGTGCACCAGTTTAAATCAGTTCATAAAAATAAAACCAGTTTTAATTAAAAAAACCAATTTAAACTGGTTCATAAGGTAAAACTAGTTTTAATATATAAAAAAATTAGTTTTTACATTATGTCTCCCTCCCTCTCTCTCTCCCCTCTCTCTCTCTCTCCTTCTCTCCCTCTCTCCTATCTCCTCCTCCTCCTCTCTCTCTCTCTATCCTTCTCTCTCTCTCTCTCTCTCTCTCTCTCTCTCTCTCATTCCCCTATTCCTCTCTCTCTTCTCTCTTCTCTCCCTCTCTCCTTCCTCTCTCTCTTTCTCCTTCTCTCTCCCCTTCTCTCTCTCTCTCTCTCCCTTTTCTCTCTCTCCCCTTCCCTTCTTTCTCCCCCTCCACTTTATTTCTCTCTCCCTTCTCTCTCTATCCTTCTCTCCCTCTCTCTCCACATGCTCTCTCTCTCTCCTTCCCCTCATCCTCTCTCTCCTGCTCCCCTCTCTTTCTCTCTTTCTCTCTCTCCCTTTTCTCTCTATCCTTCTCTCTCTCTCTCTCTCTATCTCTCTCTCTCTCTCTCTCTCTCTCTCTTTCCCCATGCTCTCTCTCTTTCTCCTTCTCTCCATTTTTCCTCTCCGCTTCTCTCTCTCCTTCCCCTATTCCTCTCTCTCTTCTCTCCCTCTCTCTACTCTCCCTCTCTCTCCCTCCTCTCTCTCTCTCTCCTCTCTTTGTCTTCCTCTCTCTCTCTCCCATCTCTCCCTTTTTCTCTCTCTCTCCTTCTCTTCTTTCTCCCCTTCCTCTTTATTTCTCTCTATCCTTCTCTCCTTCTCTTTCCCCATGCTCTCTCTCTCTCTCCTTCCCTTCTTCCTCTCTCTCTCCTTCCCTTCTTCCTCTCTCTCTCCTTCTCTCCCCCTCATCTCTCTTCATCTCTCTCCTTTTTCTCCTCATCTCTCCCCTTTCCATCTCTCTCCTTTTCTCCCAAAGTCTTTGCTTCTACTATAAACCCCTTTATTCTTAAAACATTTGTCACATATACCACCGCCACGCTCTGTCACAAACACAAATACACTCTCTGTTCTCTCTCTCCTCTTTCCCTTCTATCCCCTCTCTCTCTCATTTCCCTCTCTTTCCTCCTCTCTCTCATCATCTCTTTCTTTCCTCTCTCTCTCCTCTTCCTTTCTCTCGCTTTAGAATGAAGAGGCAAAAAGAGAGAGAGAAGGAGGAGGAGATAGACGAGGGGAGAGTGAAAAAAGAAGAGATGAAGAGAGAGAAAGGAAGGAGGAGAGATAAAGAGAGATGGAGAAAGAGAAGAGGGAGAGAGAGGAGAAGGGAGAGAGAGAAAGAAGGAAGGGGGAGAGAGAGGAGCGGGAGAGAGAAAGAGAGAAAAGAAAAAAAGAAGAGAGAGAAAGAGAGAGGGGGAGGGATGGGACTGAGAGAGAGAGAGAGAGAGAGGAGGGGGAGAGAGGGAGAGAGAGAGAGAGAGAATGGAAGGGAGGAAGAGGGAGAGAGAGGATGGAAGGGAGGGAGAGAGGGAGAGAGAGAGAGGATGGAAGAGAGAGAGCGGATGGAAGGGAGGGAGAGAGAGTGGGAGAGGTGAGAGAGAGAAGGGGAGAGAGAAAGAGAGAGAGAGAGAGAGAGAGAGAGAGAGAGAGAGAGAGAGAGAGAAATAGAAAGGAGAGAGAGAAAGGGGAGAGGAGATAGAGAGAGAGGGAGAGAGAGATGGGAGAGAAAGAGAGGGGGAAGGAGAGAGAAGGGGAGAGAAGGAAAGGAGAGAGAGGGAAATGGGAGAGAAAGAGAGGGAAAAAGGAGAGAGAAGGAAAGAAAGGAAAGGGAGAGAGAGAAGGGGGAGAGGAAAGGAAAGAGAGAGATAAGGGGGAGAAAGAGGGGAAGGAGAGAGAAATGAGGGAGAGAGGAGAGAGAAAGAAAGAGAGAGAGAGAGAGGGGAGAAAGAGGGAAAGGAGAGAGAGAAGAGGGAGAGAAGGAGAGAGAGAGAGAGAGAGAAGAAGAAGAAGAAGAAGAGAGAGAAGGGAGGGATAGAGAGAGAGAGAGAGAGAGAGAGAGAGAGAGGAAGGGGGAGAGAGAGAGAGAGAGAGGAAGGGGGAGAGAGAGAAAGAGTATGAAAAAACTAATTTTGGAGTTTGAATAAAATTAGTTTTAATTTGGTTTAAAACTAAACTGAACCATAAAAACTGGTTTTTTAATAAACTGGTTTTCATAAAAACTATGGTTTCAATTTAGTGTTTTATTTGAAAAAACTGGTTTATTTAAAACAGTTTCAGTTCAGTTTCAATTCAGTTCAGTGAAACCAGTTTTTTTGCACACCCCTAATAATGAGGATAGGACTTCCAATTCTCATAACCTTGCCAAGAGCTTTTCATAGTTGTTAGTTTATTTTTATTGCATTTTACATTACTTGTCTCCTATCTCAAAAAACCCGCAAAGATACTTCATAACCAATAACAAGGACATCTTATTGCAATTCCTAGGGAGAACGACCCGAGAATACTTCGGTTTATAAATTTAGGGATTTGTACTAGTGACAAACAAATTTTTGCATGAAAGAATTATTGTCAGTTTAGAAACTATACTTGTAACGAGAATTCATTTGTGAAATTCTAAACCACATAAGAATCCGTTCATCAGTCAACAGTTAGGACAAGATATAAGGTTGCAATAAAAATCACTCAGTAGCACTGTACATATATATATATATATATATATATATATATATATATATATATATATATATATTTTGGTGAAATGCAACATGTTAAAATAATTAAAGCTTAAAACTTACAAGTTACAATAATAATTACAGTATATTTTTTTTTCATAAGAAATTAAGCAAGAAACAAATAAAACTAAAGCTACCTTTTTGCAGCTATGGACAGCATCTGGCAAAAATGCTATGAGAAAAAATGATATGGCAATAATAAGGGGAAGATTAAGGTAGTTAAAAACTGGATTTGCCTATTTGAATGTGAGAATCGCTTGGCAGACATAGCATACAATTCAATTATATAGGGGATTCATCAATTCCTTGCCTATTATATTAATATTCCTTTATCTCTATTAGTGTCTTATGCGCACTTATTGGTCTTCTTAAAGTGCTTCTTCACTCAGCTTTTACCTTTATATCTCTCAACTTTTAGAAGTAATTTAAATAACTGAGCACACTGCAAAGTCCATAATGATTTAGTATACTAGTAAACAAATCTTCAAAAATTTGAAATTTCATTATTAAATCTTTTCTATGAACTCACTGTTAATATTAAAATTTTCACAAATCTAAACCATTGTTTAAGAGTTATTCATATTTTTACCACCAATAGTAGCTCTAATCTCATTGTTCCTGTTCTGTTTCAAATTCTATATACAGCTCTTAACTTGTTTCAGCAAGAACCCGGTAAATAATCGATGCATATTAAGAATAAAGAGCACGAATAGAAGAAGTATAGCAACAGAAACCTAATCAAGAATAGAACGATATACTACAACTAAGTTAATTGGAACATCAAGTTCGTATTTAATTAAATCATCATTGGACACCTTGAGAAATTAAATTCCCAACATGGTCCCTTTTCCAGGACTGACTTTTCCAACTAATTTGAATGACATTCAAAATTTCAAAACTGATTCATCCAATGACATTCATATCATATCATATCATATGGTTATGGACTTGCAGTAAAGACAAGAAAAAAGGAATAGCAAAGTGCAAAAAGCCAAGAAGGGGGTTAAAATGGGC
This sequence comes from Arachis ipaensis, assembly GCF_059453495.1. Lineage (NCBI taxonomy): Eukaryota > Viridiplantae > Streptophyta > Magnoliopsida > Fabales > Fabaceae > Arachis > Arachis ipaensis. The sequence goes on from NC_142437.1 coordinate 38,058,413, forward strand.
ATGAGGCCATAATTATACAAAGAAAAAATATTATTCTATATGGAATCAAATTCACACAACTGCACAAGAATTTAATTATAACTTTACTTGAAACAAATTGATATAGACATGCAATCATTATTGTTATAAAGGTAAAATTCTTTGATTCAATCATCTACTTTGCTAGTTGAGATTTTGACGTTGAAAAGGGAATGGTTCAACAAGGATTTGATCCCCTCATGCTCCCCTCATGCTCAAACTGAAAATGACATTAATAATTATTTTAGACATGAGATGATCTAGATCAAGTTTGATTACTAACTATGAATTCATCACCTCAAAAATACACCCTAACGAGTCTTATCTTACAAACACGAGTAAGATTAGATGCTGATCTTTTTACACAAATAATGTTATAAATGGCTAGTAATTTTTCTCAAATATCCACCTAAGATTTGATTGGCCTTTACACTCAATTTTTTTCGTTTTCATGACACTAACATTCCTCCTAACTACTGAGTAGCACAGCATTATTATTACTATTATCACCTAAAAAAGAAGAACACATACAAAATGATGAATTGAAAAGACATAATGATTAACTAACCTCCAAGCGTTGAGACAGCGTCTTGCGCGACGACGGCGGAAGCAGGTTGCGACGGCGAGGATAAGCGAACAAGAGATACAGAGGAAGAGGATGAGAGAATAGCAGTGATTGAAATTGGATGAAAAACCCTAGCAGACATGCTTCTCTTCTTTGAATCTGAAATTAAAAGAAAAAGGAAAAAGTGTAAAAAACAAAAATTAGAGGGATCAATATCTAATTATTAATTTTTCCAAAAAAAAATATGGGTATATTTTGTAATTATTTTTATGATGGTTAATCATGCTCCTACATAAAAGTAGGAGTAAAGAATCTATGGCCTATTTTTTTATCAATAGTAGATGTAGACTTATTTGTTATAATTTTTTTAGTGGGAGTACATAAGGAGTACATAGTACATAAAGTGTAATAATTCAACATATATTTTAAAAAAAAATTATTCTCTTTAACCATGAGAATAACTTATCTTTCTCCCTTTCTTAATCGTTATAGATGGATTTATTTATTTATTTAGGCAAGCATCATGTTGCCAAAGTTAAAGGTAATTTTTTTCGATGGAGGAGAGTTGAAATTTGTGATTAGCCTAAATACTACTATGGAAGACGTCATCAGCTGGACAGGGAAAGTAAGATTTGACTTTGGATATATTATTATTATTATTATTATTATTATTATTATTATTATTATTATTATTATTATTATTATTTGTGTTTTTACTTTGAATAGATATATTTTTTTAATTGAAATGGATTAAATTTATATAATACAAAAACTTTTACTATTGCATTTATATTTAATTAGTCCTGCATATTCAACTGCTTTTCTATTATTTTTAAGAGATTAATTTTTTTATTTTTTTTAAATTATAAATTTAATAAAATAATGTAAATATTAAGAATAAAAAATTTAAAAATAAAAATATTTTTTTAATTAACTTTTAGAGTCAGATTATTTAAAAAATCAAAATTTATTAACAAAGTTCTTATCTTATCATATTTTAATGTTATATGGAGTTTGTTCACTCTATTATTGGTATGTGCATATATTTTGTGTCCTTTGTATGTCAATTAAATAATCTTTTACTATGTGCCAAATGAATAATATTAAATTAATTAATTTTTAGATTTTTGTAATATACTTTAGAAAATTATAAATGATAAATCTAGTGCTCTACATAATTAAATATCAAATTCAATATTCTAAACAAGTAAATAATTAATAGTTTAGAAAATTAGCGTACTAATATTGTAAGGAACATTTGATAGATGTGAATTTTCTTGTATGCTTTATATGCCAATTAAATTAGTCAATATACCAAACAAATAATATTGTAAAAGACAAAATTAATAAAATTTTTTGTAATATGATTTATTTATTTTAGTTTAATTTAAAAATAAAAACGTATGTACTCAAATTTTAAATACAATATTCTACGTAATCAATAATTTAAAAAATTAAAAAAAATTATATCCCATACAAAGCAATTTAAAAAGAATAGTATTAAAAAAATATTTATGAAACTTTTTCGTGCCATCATTGATAGATAGTTAAATACAGACATGTCAAAAAAAATAAATTAAAAATACATATCAGATATAAAGAAATTGTTTTACTGCTAAAATCAAATTAACGAGAGAAAAAGACATAGTGCTATTTTTCTACATGAAAAATTGGAAATAAATTAAAAAGATAGAGAAACAACTGAAAAAGAAAATTTGTAACCGCAGTGGAGGAGGATAGAGGCAATTTAATTGAGGGTGTTGAAGAAAGAAGAAGAGAGACAATAATAGAAATACAAAAATAGTAAATTTTTTAAGAAATTATAACAAAAACTCTAATAGAATAATTAGAATGAAACCATGCTGATCAGAGTACAATGTACTCATAACAAAACAGTACAAACTAAAATTAACATACAACTAAATAAAATATAATATAAATGAATATGTCAAAATATAATAAGATCTACCAAAAATTTTCTGTATATGGCACGAAAACCAAGATTTGGCATAGTGATCATCTATTTTAGGAAGCTATCTAAGAAGTTATTCAAAGCCTAAAAATATTATATTCGAGTAAGAGAAGTAAATAAAATTAGAGAAACAGTGAAAAAATATATATAAAAAAAATATTTGAGTGAAGGATTCTACCAAAAGTTATGTGTGAATTTTTTTGTGACGGTTAGTGAAATGCATATCTGCAAAGTTAGTTTTAAATTATGTTGTTAAGGTTAAAATAGAAAAGAAAATTGGACACCAATTCCATGTACTCGCATTATATATTGTTATAGATAAATTTTTTTTAATTTTTTAATTTAAATTTATTTATTTTATACTTTTTATATATATATTGAATAACTTAAAATATTTATTTTTTATAATTTATTTTTTAATTATTGATATTAAATTTATAATTTTAGAAATAAAAATATAAAGATATTTTTTTAACCCAATAGAAAAGCGGCTGAACAGGAATCTCCAACAATAATTTACATCTAATACCAAAATCTTAATGAGATTACTGTGAAAAAATGGATAGAAAATTTTTTATAGATTTAGATACCAATTATCCTTATATTAGGTTTTATGTTATATTTAAGTGAAGTGAGAAGGATGCAAGAGAAGATGAATAAGAAAATAAAAAGTTTTTTTATTATGCAGTAACAGTAATTTGGGATGATAGATAGTAAGAGAGAAAATAGATAACAGTAATTTGGGATGATAGATAGTAAGAGAGAAAATAGATAATTATAAAAGTTCCGTAATTGTGAATTAACGAGATAAGAGAGAATGTAAATGTATGTGATAAGAGAGAAGATGAGGTAGTGAAAATTTTTTAACATGGAATAACTGACATATAATGAATGGGATAGATTAGCAGAAAGGGCAAAATTGAAAAAGAATTTTAGACACTTAATTTATGTAAGCGGATTGGTTGCGTCTATGCTTCTAATCGCAAAATTCGGTTAGTATTGCAAGATGAAGTTAGTGTGCCGGCCCTACGGCCCTAGCAACTTTCCTTCCTCCCGCTGAAGATATAGACCTAGTCAGACAATATTAAGACTAATATAAGGCTTTCCCTAGCTTCGTATCTACGGACTTTCTTGCAAGAGTAATCTCAAGTTCTCAAATGTCATCCACCGGCGGAAGCATCTGAACCTAGTATTCCATCTCCTCCATCGGAGCATTTTTAATAAGGTGCCCCCCTCCCCCGCCTAGAACAGTCATGTTTGACTGGGCTTACACACATTCGCTCACTTACGCTGTCCCCCTCAGCTCACCCTAGTCCCGGGTCTTTTGCTCTTATAACGTAAGCTCCAAGGCTTCACACCAAGTCTTCGCTGACAGAATATGCATGCTTAAGTAGGGTCAGGCAGAACCGTTGTTGCCTGATGGGAACTCCCCCCATATTATTTGCATTATATATTGTTATAGATATATATTAATTTTAACTAATTATAATATACAGTTAAATTATTTTTAGTATAATTAAAAAATAATACACGCAATAAATTTTAATGTAACAAATTTTCAAGAAATAAAAAAAAGAGAGACAATGAGTCGATAATGCACAGTGTCACCGATCTCTTTTTGTGATTTATTTAGAGAGAGAGAGAAAATTAAGAATATTAAAGTTTAAGGTAGATATATTTTTTAAAATTATTTTTTTGGCTATCATATATATTATTATAATTATTTATATATCATTAATACTTTATTTTATTGAATCTAATTATTTTATGTGTTGCCCCTTTTTTATGTGGAGTTTGATTAAAGTTATTATTACATATTATCTATTCTTTATTTTCTCGGTCCATACTATGAGAAAAACATTTAGTACCATCGAATTTATCGTCGAATTTAGCATCGGACATTAGTAACGAATTTTCTGTCAAATTGATTATCGGATTTGGCATGAAATTCGTCACCCTAAAATATTACCATCGGTAAATCTGACCGGACAATCCGACGATAATAATGTTTAGTGAAACGCTACGTTTGGGGACACGGAAAATGTTACCGTCGGATTCATCCGACGATAATTCCGACAGTAACAATGCCCTAAATGAAAGCGCGAACATCGTATCTCCCATTTTGAATTCCACACTCTCACTCTTCATCTCCACCCTCTCTCTCTCTCTCATCACCACCATCATCTCAGTGCTTTGTTTCCTGTGGCCGCCGGGAGCACCGCCGTCGCCACCCCCTCTCCGTCGTCGTCATCCCTTTACGGATACCCCTCTTTCTTCTCCTTCTTCCCCTACCTCTCTCTCTCCCCCCCCCCCTTCGTCATAACCACCATCTACCGCCACAGCAACTTTGGCGACCACCACTGCAACATCCACGTGTTCTCTTATTTCTTGCTCTGTTTTTCATTACAAGTTCTTGAACAACTCTTTTTCAATTATTTTGATTGTAGTTTAATGTAGTTTAGGTTTGAGTAGAATTTCAATATTAATTATGAATCAATTTCAAAGTTAGTTGAATTTAGTTTTCTACTTTTAGTGGATTTAGGTTGATTAAGTTAGGTTAGATTCAATACATTAAGTTTGGAACAGTCGAAGTGTTTGGAATTATCTAATGGTGTTAATTGCTGTGTTGATGACTGTTTTGTTGAGAAATTATTACTAATATTGTTAGATAATTTTTTAGTTTAAGTTTGAGTAGAGTTAGAATTTTAATTTTAAATCAGTTTCAGAGTTAATTCAGTTTAGTTTTCTAATATTAGTGTATTTAGGTTGATTAAGTTATGTTTGATTCAATACAATAAATTTTGAATGCTTGACGTATTTGAAATTATCTAATTGTGTTAATTACTGCGTTGTTGACTGTTTTGATAAGAAATTATTGTTGAGATTGTTAGATAATTTTTTAATTTTAGTTTAATTTAGTTTAGGTTTGAGTAGAATTAGAATTTTAATTTTAAATCAGCTTCAGAGTTAGTTCAGTATAGTTTTCTAATATTAGTATATTTAGGTTTATTATGTTATGTTTGATTCAATACATTAGATTTTAAATGCTTGAAGTGTTTGAAATTGCCTAATTAAATTGCTGTATTGATGACTGTTTTGTGAAGAAATTGTTGCTGAGACTGTTAGATAATTTTTTTTTATTTTAGTTTATTTTAGTTTAGGTTTGAGTAGAATTAACATTTTATTTTTGAATCAGTTTCTAAGTTAGTTTAGTTTAGTTTTCGAATCTTAGTGAATTTAGGTTGATTAAGTCAGGCTAGAATACATTAGGTTTTGAATTATTGGAGTGTTTGGAATTGTAAATTCCGCTAATTACTGTGTTGATGACTGTTTTGCTAAGGCATTGTTGTTGAGATTGTTAGATAAGTTTTTTAATTTTAGTTTGATTTAGTTTATATTTGAGTAGAATTAGAATTTTAATTTTAAATCAGTTTTAAAGTTAGTTTGGTTTAGTTTTTTAATATTAGCGTATTTAGGTTGATTAAGTTATGCTAGATTCAATACATTAGATTTTGAATTATAAGCAATGAATTTAAGGTTAGAATGAATATTACTTTGATTAATTAAAATTCATTGATTACAGGAAGTTTTAGAAGGAAAAAAAAAAGAAATAGAACAGAAAGAATGAGGGAGAGCAACAAACAGAAAGCTCTCTGTGACAAACAATGACAAGTAGAATTCTTTCTATGAAGGACAGAAAGATCACTGGATAGAGAAGGTGAAGAGCGTACAACGTAAACTCCATCATGTACTACGTGAGGGATGTGTGCGTACGCACAAGCACATATCATTCACCATTTCATATAGTACATGGGTAACTTCAAGTAAGACTTGGCCAGTGTGCATACACACAAGAAGCAGATTTTGGGTAGTGTGCATACGCACGGGTGTGTGGATATGCACAAATGCATTTTTCATGTTGTATGTAGAATTCTCTACATACAACGCCAGAAACCAACAGAGGCATCAATTTGAGAAGTCAAAGCCCACGTGTGACGTGGGCATACAAAGAGCAATTTGGGCTGTCTCAGAGCTTCACGTACAACATTGAAGACCCCACGTACCACGTGAGGTTAATTAATACTCCTAGGGCCTCAATTCAAGCAACCTAATTGTTCAATTCTTCATCAATTCAAGGCTCAACTCAAAGTCCACCAATCACAGCATCAATTGAGGATTGAAAGGAGATAAAGATTGGAAGTTATGCTAGAAGTAATGATTAATTAGATAGATTTGATTCTATTTCGATTTTGATTTTGTTTTAATTTGAATTTGAATTTAAATTAGAGTTAGTATTTAAGGAGAAGTCAGACAATTTGTTTAGGACTTCTTCTTCTTCTTCTTCTTCTTCTTCTTCTTCTTCGGTCGCTTTAATTTTTTTAAGGATTTTCTGAAGAATATGAGTTTCTAATTCTCCTCGGTTAAGGTTAGGAGCTCTGTGATTCCATAGATTAATATTTTAAACTTTTCTACCTTTGATTTATGCATTGATATCTTTTCAAGAAAATGTTTTCTTTCTTCATCTTAAAGGGTTTGAATGTGTTGGAAAATAATTCTTCTCTAATTTGAATTCTTTTAACTTAGAAAAATTAATTAATTGAATTATCCTTGAAAACTGATTCTCATAATTCTTAAGTTTTGAAACTACATTGATAAGTGACATAAAATCAACCAAGGAAGATTCTTATGAATTGTGTGGTTTTATAAATCAGTGGACGTTCTTCAACTCTTTTCTCAAATAATTGGATAAGGGATTAGCGATTAATTAGGTTAAAGAGAAATTAAATCACTAAAGGATTAGGATTTGATTACTAATTATTTGCCATAAAAGTATCTTTGTATGATTAAGGTAGAAAGTGAAAAATATTAATCCGGAAGTCTTAATATCTCCGAAACCTTAACTTTTTTAATCATATTATCTTTACGTTACTCACTGCCTTGCTTTATTTCATTGCTGTTTATGTTTTAAAGTGTTCAAAATCCTAAATTGATCGCCTGACTAGATTAATCGGTTGATTTTGCTTGCTTAATCCGTTAATTTTTGTGGGATCGACACTCATCTCACCGCGAGTTATTACTTGATACAATCCAATACACTTGTCGGTATTTTGTGGATTGTAAAATCTGCATCAATTTTTTTACTTTGATATTCAAAATACTATGCAGAAATTACATTGCGTCAACATCCGTTAAAAAGCAAAAGCATTTTGATCGAATATGCTAATACATTTTCACTATATACAAGTCCAAAGACTTAAAAATGTCTTATGTTCTTGTTTCAGATTGTGAAAATGATTTAAAACACAATTCAACCCCTTCTCTTATACCTTTATAGATTTCAAAATAAAAAGGATAAAATGAGAGAAAGAAAATGAAAAAGAGAAAGAAAGAGCAGAAAGAGACTATACATGTGCTAGGTAACTAACTAACAAACGAATTATGTTGTACGATTTGTATTAACATCATAGCTAAAGAGTGCATTTTTTTTTTAATTATTTTATTGGTCTTTATAGTTTTACTATGTAATTAAAAATTTTTAGATTTTTTTCTTTTTAATTGGATCTTTATACTACTTTTAATTTTATAATTAGATCTTTTCTAATGTAAAAAATGTTAAAATTAACTGAATTTCTTCACAAATTAAAAGTATCCGTAATTAAGAATCTAATTAGATCTTTATATATTTTTTAGAAAAAATATTCTGTTAATTTTAATATTTTTATATGAAAATAACTTAATTATAAATTTAATAAAATTATAGAGATCAACAGAATAATTAAATTTTATTTTTTTCCTTTTCTAAAACAACTCAGGGAAAGAGGACATTTTACTCAAGAATTACTTGTAGCATGCGTTCCATTTTCTCTTTGTCCCTACACATGCTGATCAAATCCAGGTACTTCATAGCATCATGAGGTGCGAGCCCTTCAAGAAAGAACTTCAATAAGGGGCGATGCGTTCCTTGCATCACATCAAAGCAATGCTCTAGTGCAATCCTATCCTGCTCATCACTCAATTCCACTGCCTCCATCATTGGAAGCAATTCAACGTCCTCACTCTGAAAGTGTTGGTTGCATTGTCCCTAAGATGTAAATCAACAAGAAAATTACGGATCAAACGTCCAATTCAATCCTCAAAATTAGGGGTATATATGATCTAGATCAGCTTGAAGATTCGTCTTGAATCCGAATATTTTGGGACTAATTTTATGTGATTTTATCGAATTTCGGATCAAGTAAGGATCTCAAAAATAGATCTTGTTATTTTTTAAGGTCGAGTCTAGATCAAGGCAAATTCGAATTCACCCAATTCATGTGTATCCTAAGAGATTAAAAAAGGTAGATCTATTTTAAATTAATTCCAATATTATATTATATTAATTATAAATTTATTATTTTGTTTTTAATCATATTTGTTGAATTATAAAATAGATCAAAAAAGAATGAAATTAAAATTTATAGACAAATTCAAATTCAAGTATGGACAGTGACGGATCCAGATAATGTTGATAGTGGGGCGAAATATATATAACATTATAATAATTTTTATAATAAAAATATTACGTTTATATAAAAAATTAGCTATCAAATTATCTACTATAAATTTGTGTATAACTACATATATTATTTAACTTATCTTTAATGTGTATTTTGTATTTCAAAATTTGTATTTTAAAATTTATTCTGCACAAGTGATTATTTTATGTATATATAGCATAATTGTTGTTATAATTATATTTTGTTATTGTAAAATATGATTAGGTTTCAAAATATCTAATTACAAATTAAAATACTAAAATAGTAATTTAAATAATAACATATAATTTAAAATTTAATTTTTTATATTTCATATTTTAAAATCTTGACAATATAATTAAAATGTCTTTTTTTTGTATATGTGGTTAAACAATCATTTAAAACTCAACTTTCATACAATTAGTTCTTGATGATATTATTCATAGTTGAAAAAGTTCATTTAATTAGTGTAGTTATTATGAAAAAAACTAAAGCTAATTTTAAAAGAAGAAATACAAATGGATAGATAATATTCTTTCGAGTCGATTTCTAAGAAAGAACATCAATCTTATTTAAATTTGAAACTTGATCATTATAATGGACATCTAATATGAAGTTCTTAAATTGGCTATCAAGTATCGAAAGTTGAATAAAAAATTATTGTAGAGTCAAATTTAATAATTTAGTGAGGCAAATAAATATTATTATTATATACTACTCAATAAAATTTCAAATTGTAGTGGGGGCTCTTGTCCCCACACCCTAAAGAGTGGATCCGTCCCTGAGTATGGATATCAACTTCTCAGTAGTAAGTATGTTTTTTTCTTCTTTATAAATAAGTGCATCATAATTTTTTGACATAAAATTTATCAAGATCCGAATTTCACCCGATCTAAACCCGATTTTAATATAATCCGAAAGTAGCGTGATTTTTTTTGGGTCTAGAGTCAAGTAAAAAAATAAAAAATAGACTCAATCATTATTTAGGGACGGATCTGGATCAAGACGAACCTGACTTCACCCAACCTCATGTGCTCTTCTACTCAAAATCATCATTAAAAAAAAAAAAGAAACAAAATAAAACAAAGCAACACAAAAAGGGAAACCAAATGTGCCTAGCAGCAACATTGGACATAACATTTATCAGGATTAAGGATGAAGTGAAACCCAAATGATAACGAGAAATATGAATATGAATATGCTTAAAAGTAAGCTTTTACCTGCAGTGATCTGAGCCGAGAAGAAAGGGTATGCAGTGTCTCTCTGTAATTTGGGCTTCCTGAATCTAAAACCTCAACAGATTTGATGATTTCTCTTATGCCATTCATGATAGGGAGGTCCCTTGCATGTTCTTCCTTCGCATGTTTAGATAGTCCTGCATAAATCTCCAGATTCAAATTACCACGTTCACTTGGTGAATTGCTTCAAAATAAAGAAAACTCCTTTTTTCCGTGATGTCTACTACGTGTGCTACAACTTAGAAGCTCTCATACTCCATGTTCATAGATGAACTCAGAACTGTTAAGATTTGATTCATTTTGAGGGAAATTGGTGGTTCTTATGTCTCCCCGATTTTGTATAACTCCAACACAAATCTTTCTTGTAAATTCTAGCTTTGATAAAATTTTCACTTTTTAAAAATAATTTATTAAAATTATTTTTTAAAAATAGTTTTTCAAAAATTATAAAAATTATGTTAATAAATCAAAATAAAAATAACTTTCAATACGTATAAACACTAAAAATTATATTTGATAAAATCACTTTTAACATTTAAAATGACTTTAACAAACATAAATATAATAAAAAAAATAAAAATAAATATAGACATTTATTAATACATTACGTTATATTAGACTTTTATATTTAGCTAGTTTACAAAAATATTTTTATAAGGGCAATTTACGCATCTAAATTGTTTGACCCCCAATATTACGCAAATACATTGTTTTCAAATTCAATACGCAAATGTATTGTTTTCAATATTTTATGTAAACCGCTACTGGCAGTAGCGGTTTACGTGTGTGAGTGTGTGAGTGTAAACTGCTGCTGCCAGCAGCGGTTTACGTGCGTGTGTATGTGTGAGTGTAAACCGCTACTGACAGTAGCGGTTTACGTGCATGTGTGTGTGTGTAAACCGCTACTGGCAGTAGCGGTTTACGTGTGTGTGTGTGTGTGTGTGTGTAAACCGCTACTGCCAGTAGCGGTTTACGTGTGATGGGCTGAATGGGGCTGCCTATATAAACCATAGAGGGGCCAAATGTGGAGAGGTAGAGTGTTATTCACAAATGGAGGGGGAGGATAGTTTTGTGGCTCTGGTTCACTGCTCTGGAAAAATTCAAAAGAGCAAAAGGCACGGTGTAAAATTCACAGATAGAGAACCGCTTAGTGTTTTTATCCGATCGTCGAATACGTTGGCCGAGATTAAGCAAAGCATATTACGAAAGCTCGGTACGTGTGGGACGAAGTGGGTAAAAAAATTATTTTACAAGATTCCTATTGACGTTGTCTCAACTGGTGTGCGATATGAGACCTTCGTGATTGGGTCGGATGAAGACTTGCAGGTCTTGTTTCACTGCAGGCGCAGTTTTCCGGAGGTGAGGATAACTGAGCTGTTTGCGAAGTTGGAAGATGGTGTGGATAGCTCGGGAGCATCGACACCTAATCCTCAGTCGACCCCAGCTGGTGGTGCATCAACATCGATGCCTGTGGTAGCAGTGGCCGTTCCGAATGCGGAGCCCGAACGTGCTGGGGCTGTTCATGCATATATTGGTCATGTTGTTCCTGATTTTGAATGCGATGCCGGACCGGATCGAGTTGAGAATGCACTGTTTGACGATGATTTAGATGCGGAGCCTGTCGATATTGGTAGGGATAGTGATGATGATATTCCAAGAGGTGGACCTTCAGCCCATGGAGGTTCCGGTTCTGCAACACAAGAGTACCCTCCCCACCTCTCTTCTTTGAACTTGGAAGTCGTCGGCGAACAGCAGAATGTAGATGCAACATTCGATGGGCAGGGCATGCATGATGGGACACCTATGACTGAATTTCAGATTGGCCAATTTTTCCAGAGTAAAGAGGAAGCCGTGTTGAGTGTAAAAGATTACAGTATTCGGCGTGGAGTTGAGTACAAGGTTATGGAGTCCGACAATCTGAAATACCAAGGGAGATGCAAAGAGTTTGGTAATGGGTGCACGTGGTTGATTCGGATAGTCATGCGGAAAAGGAAGAGCACATGGGAAGTTAGGAGGTACAACGGTCCGCACACGTGTATGGCCACATCGATATCAAGCGACCACAAGCAGCTTGATTATCATGTGATTTGTGCGAGAATCTATCCGTTGGTTCGAGCTGATGCGTCGGTGTCGATCAAGGTGTTGCAAGAGGCAACGGAGGCGACTTATGGATTCCGGCCTAGTTATCGGAAGGTGTGGTTGGCGAAACAGAAGGCAGTAGCGCAAATATATGGCGATTGGGAGGAGTCATATGCTGATCTGCCTCGGTGGATCCTTGGGGTCTCATGCACGATGGAAGGTTCCGTTGCTCTACTCAAGACGTCCCCGGTTAGGGTGGGTGGCCAAGTTGATGAAGATAGAGTCTACTTTCATCGGATGTTTTGGACATTCCCTCCGTGTATTGAGGCATTCCGCCACTGTAAGCCGCTCGTTAGCATCGATGGAACACACCTCTATGGCAAGTATGGCGGGACATTGTTGTTGGCGATCGCTCAGGATGGTAACTCGAATATTTTGCCTGTTGCGTTTGCACTCGTGGAGGGGGAGAATGCAGAGTCTTGGTCGTACTTTCTTTCGAACCTTAGAAGGCATGTCACTCCACAGGAAGGTATTCTCGTGATATCTGATAGACACAACGGCATCAAGGCTGCACTAGAGTCTCCCGATAGTGGTTGGCAACCTCCACATGCTTATCGGGCATTTTGTATTCGGCATGTTGCTGCAAATTTTGCCCTCACTTTCAAGGGACAGGATGAGAGGAGGTGGCTGGTGAATGCCGCGTATGCGAAGACAGAAGCAGAATTCGACTATTGGTTTGATATAATGAGGACGGAGAACCCGGCCATGTGCAACTGGGCAAACAGAATGGAGTATGAGAGGTGGACACAACACAAGGATGGGGGGAGAAGATATGGTCACATGACCACCAACATTTCTGAGTGTGTGAACTCTGTCTTGAAGATATGGTCTAGACCAATCGCTGACTGGGGGGTTCCCCCCATGGTGAACCACGTATCCAACGGGCTACCTGCAGGCACGTTCAAATCTACCACATACTCACCCTGATAATCAGCTGGCTGGGAATGCATATCCGTCATGTGTGGCTGGTAAGCTGCGGTATCCAAATGCACCTCGGGCATCTGCGGCTGGTAAGACTGGCCACCAAACTGCACGTTGGACGTGCCAGCATCATCCCTAATCAAATCAGCAAAATCTGCGTAAAATCGTGGACTCACCAGCTGATCATCTAAATCCATAGTCATCGTAGGCGTCTCAGGCGGCGCATACATGTGAGAGCTGGCTCTGGCATCGGAGAGTAAGATCTGCTGGTGAATGTCCCCCCTCCAGCCTGAGTCGCTGCGGTCCCACTAACTCCACCACCAAACTGTGTAGGATCCACTGTTCTCCCGCGTCTGGCACTAGACCTATGAACACGGTGATCGACCTCATCCCTAGCCTCTCCGCCTGCATCATCCTCCTGCATCGCATCATGTAACCATCGCCACTCTCTCCCAGTGTCCCTAGTACCAACACGACGGCGTCTCTCCACACAACGGTTATCCGGCATATCAGGTAGCTGTAATCTGCGTGGGACCTGGGAGGATCCTCTCTGAAACGCCTCTGGAGGTATCTGGGTGCCTCTGGGATCCGTGAATGCAGCCCCCGGACTAAGGAACCGCTGAGCCTCGCGGAACCACCAATCTAGGTAATCAGCAGATGGGCCAGGATGTGCCACTCGATCAATGGAAATGACTGCATCAACTCGGTTCCCCCAGTGCAAATGCCAAACCTGATAGTAATAGGAGAACCACCTATCCCCTCCCCTCCCGTCCTTAGCATGCAGCCAGTCTACGTTCAAAGCGTCCTCGGGGATATGCTGTACTCCACCCAGCTGTGGAACAACCCTGTCAACCTGATGCCACTCGATGACCGCAAAGTATATCAAACTGGTCACCGCTCGCCATAGGCGACTATGCTCCTCTATAAGTATCTCTGGATGGACAACGGCAAGTACATCAAGTGCGGAGTAGGGCTCCCATACAATCTGAAATTTCAAAACTCATCATACATTACAAGAACAAGTATATATCTAGTCACATTTAGATAGCGAAGCAAAAATAAAAACTCTAACTGCTATAAAACTTACATCACGAGCGGTCAACCGATCCAATGCAAGCCGATACCTTATGACTCTCTGCTCCTTTCCATCGTTAGGAGGTAAGTAGGCAGACCACCTAAATTTAAGTCATATGAGACACAAACTACCATAAAAATTCCAAAGAAATTTGTTAACAGTAACAAAACATAACACATACCTGGATGCCAGCGGGAAAGAGAAAGCCTCAAACCCTTCCGGCCTCAAAGACGGAAACCGCCAGAATATCCAACTCTGTAGCAACTGGAGCAGGCCCGCAAGATTAGTCACATTTTTGTTCGCTACCCGACACATGCATCGGTATAGCCATGCCAGAGCGGCCGACCCCCAGCTATACCTCCCCATGTCATCAAGGTTTGCCACAAATGGCAACCACCGTATATGTACCCGGTTCGCACTCTTGTCCCCAAATAACTGAGTCGATAACAGCATCATGATGTAGGCCCGTGCGTAGATGCGGACAGTCTCCTCGCTCGCATCTGCTGGTAGCACCCTAAACCTATCGCGAAACCATGTAAAGTGTACTGTCATCTGCTTGACCTTATTCGGTGGAGGGCGCTCACCAAATAGGTCCTCAAACCACTCCCAAGCTGGTCGGCCACCCTCCATGTATGTCTCAAACTCACCAAGGCAACCACTCACAGCCTCACCATCCACAGGCAGCCCTAGCTGGAATGCCACATCCTGCAATGTCACTGTGCATTCTCCGAAAGACAGGTGGAACGTATGCGTCTCAGGACGCCACCTCTCAACGAACGCACTAACCAATGGCTCATCCAACCAGAACCATTCGCTGTTTAGCCTGGCCAAATGGTACAATCCAGCCCTCTCTAAATACGGGATGATCCTATCATGCAAGGGCATATTCTGTTGCCGTCTCACACTGTATATACACCTAGTGGGCTGCACAGAACACGAAAGATATACAGAGTCCAATTAAATTCTCCTATCCTTAAAAAATTTGCCATAACTAACTGGATACAAATATATTAAACCATCAACAGATTCTCCTAGGTAAAAAATAAAAAAAATTCCCTAGTCACGATAGGAAAAATAACAACATCCATACTTTAATAAATAACAGCCAGAAATATTAAAATACTATAAAGCTTTAAAATTTAAAACTTCATATTATACAAATACCCTAACCAAACTAAAATAATTCACTAACGTCAGCTATCCCTTTCCCTAACCAGTGAAGTAACATCCTAGCATGCGAAGTCTAATTTCAAACTAGAGGGAATAATCTATAAATTCTAGTTCGTCCACCTAACCTACCATTTTTCTGACTAACATATGCAAAGCCTAGAAAAAAAATCAATGTTAACTAACCTCGTCACCAATAGATCCGGAAATATGCGCAACACCGTTCAGTCGGTACAGAGCCCTGCCTGCCATGATAACTGGCCAGATGTCGTCGCTGAGATACCTCGGACCCGCTCACAACTTGCTCTCACCTCTCTTTAGAATTTTCTCTCTCTAAAAAACTCCAAAACCATCTAAATGCATAATCCGCGGCTACAACCACAGTTTATATAGGCAACGCAACACACGTAAACCGCTACTGGCAGTAGCGGTTTACACACACACACACACATACACGTAAACCGCTACTGGCAGTAGTGGTTTACACACACACACACACACGTAAACCGCTACTGCCAGTAGCGGTTTACACTCACACACACATGCACGTAAACCGCTACTGCCAGTAGCGGTTTACACTCGCACACACGCACGTAAACCGCTGCTGGCAGCAGCGGTTTACACTCACACACATAAACCGCGGCTGGTTGTAACGGTTTATGCACTCCTGTGGCAGTAGCGGTTTACATAAATTAGTGAAACAACGCATTTGCATATTGAATTTGGAAACAATGCATTTGCGTAATATTGGGGATCAAACAATTTACTAACGTAAATTGCCCTTTTTATAAATACTTTCAACATCACTTTTAGTTTTTCAAACCTGAAAACATAAGTACGTAATATTTTTATTTAACACAAAGTGATGTACTTAAACATGACTAAAAAGTATTTTTATCAAACCGGACTTTAATATTAAAATAAGTTTACTGAAATATTCACTTATAATTGTCATTTCGTCTATTTTGGGAACCCAGCAACTGCACTTCCAATTTTTACAATCCCTAGACGACTTGAGAAAAATTGAAGTTGTTCATGAATGCTATATATTGTCCTTTTTCGTTCATGGGCTTTGTTTTTACTATATCACTATTTCAAAAATTTATTACAAAAATGGCACTTTTTAAATATTTACGAATGTGTTTGTGTTTTACCATAGTGGTACTTTATCTTTTTTTTTTTGGGTGTGTTGACTGGAGATACCTAACCGAAAAGCCTTAGAATAAAAATGCCTAACGTTTAATTATTAATTAACAATATTTCTCCCTCTGCTTTCTCTTCTTTCTTTGTGAAACACCTGACCTCAACCATCGTCATGAGGGGCGGCTTTGTCCGTGGAGGACATTCACGGTCCCATGAACTTAGGAAGTTTACTCGAAAAGAAAATGAATAAGTGCAATGAAACTTTAAAAAAGTCAGAACAGGGAGTGACGGATATAAGTTCACAAGGGAAGAGCTGTTGGCTCCCAGGGAGAAAGATTGGATGGTGGGAGAGTAGGAGGAAGCACCAGCAACCAACCACCCTCAGCGCTTGTTTGTCGATGCAGTCATAGGAGGTAGAAGGCCATCGGCAGCAATGGAAGCAGAGGACCCAACCTAGTAATCTGATGATGAGGAGATGAGTTCAGAAAAGGAGCACTCTGAAAGCAGCAAGACATAAGACCAGAGTTCTAAGAACGCTGAGAAAGATGCTCCTAAGATAAGAGTAGAGAAAGTTGATGGAATCTGCAATGTAGTGATCAATGAAGCTACCTTAAAATAGTTAAGACATCCATGGTGGGATACATTGATAGTGAAATTGCTGGGTCAAAGAATCTCTTTGGCAGTGGTAACCAGGTGGCTGGAGGTTATGTGGGAAAAACAAGGCAGTATACAAGTTATTGATCTTGGAAATGACTTTTTGATTGTGAAGTTTTACTCTCGAAAAGATCTCGATTTTGCGCTAACGTGAGGCCCATGGAGAATCTTTGATCACTACCTCACGATTAGTTTTTGGAAGCCAAATTTCAATCCAATGGAAGCCTCTGTCGAGTACATAGCAGCATGGGTGAGGCTTCTAAGATTAGCAATTGAATATTACGAGAAGAGTATGCTAGAGAAACTCGGTAACATTGTAGAAAGAACTATAAAAGTAGATTCCAACACTGCTGATATATGTAAAGAAAAATTTGCCAGACTATGTGTGGAATTAGGTCTCACAGCCCCTCTGGTTTCACATTATTCTATTAATTGGGTGAAGTATGTTGTGGAGTATAAAGGCATACATAATATTTGCTTCTCTTGTGGAATGGTAGGGCACGAGAAGGCCAATTGTCCCAAGAATGTCCAAACCCAGAAAGCTCCAGAAAGCAATAATGGTGGAATTAAGAAAAATCAAGGAAGTCGAAATGATGAGGGAGAAAGGGGAAAAGTTGGAAATAACTGTGTGGACAAGGGCAAAAAATTCTTAGAAGGAAATGAGGATGGAGCCTACGGCCCGTGGATGGTCGTTCAAAGGACAACGCATGGAAAGAAAACTGGCAAAAATGCAGAGGCAGCAAGTAGTGGAGGAAATGGAGCGAGAGACAATCAGAATGTACAAGTTAGTGGGAGTATGAGGTTTGATGCTCTGCAAATGATAGAAGAGGTTAATTCATATGATGAGAGAATATCTAGCAATCATCACGGTAAAGGGAACCACATGCCTAATAAGACAATTACCCAACCTCCATTAGAGACACCTAACCCGAAAAACAAACAGTCCAACCCAAGGCACACTTTGGATAATAACACTAAAGGCCCAACTCTATCCTCCCCCCCCCTCCCCAACAAGAGATCACATCTGGCCCATCTTCTAGTAAGCCACAAAAGACCAATAAGGATAAGAATAAAGGAATATCAGCTAAGCCCTCTAATGTTCCCTCAACTATTAACCAAAGTTGCGAACCCAACTCAATGAACCCCATTATTACCAACAAAAATAGATTACCCCATGTTCCCAACAACCAAAACAGCAACTTCATCTTACAACCTCCATCTCCTACTGACCCCTCTCGTACCATGAACAACATGACCCTCAACATCTGCTCCCAAGAAATAGTTATACCTGAAACCTTATCAATGGATGAGAATGTGGAGGCTGTGGAGAATCCTAAGCCAGAGCCACCAGATTTCAGCTCCTTAGAACCAGAGCTTATGATGGAGGTAGTTAGGAAGTATGAAGAAGGTTTCCGAGAAGGAAGTCCTAGAGAAGACGGCATAATGCAATTAGAAGGAGAGCATGTCTGTGGAGAGAATGTGGAAGTAGGATTCTCCGGAGAGGAGGGGATGACGAAGCCCCAGGTTTAATCTGGGGTAAGGCTAGTAAGGCTTCTAGTCGCACACTTAGAGAATTAACCAAAGTGTATAAACCTGATGTAGAACTTATGGAGACTAGATGCAGTGGTGATAATGCAAAAAAGGCTATTAGAAGTTTTGTGTTTGATTTTTACCATATAGAAGAGGCTCAGGAATATAGCAGAGATATTTGGATAATGTGGAAAGACCCAGATTTAGACATAAGAGTTGTCCAATATAGAGTGCAATTTGTTCATATGATTATGAAAAATGGCTCTAACGAATCTTGGGCTCTAACAGATGTGTATGCTAGTCCCCAAGAATCAAGGAGAGGGGAGTTATGGGTAGAGTTGAAGAGGATAAGTGTTACCCTAACTGGAGGGTGGCTGGTAATGGGAGACTTTAATGACATTGCTCACCCAACAGAGAAATAAGGAGGTAGTAGAGTTGACCTGGGTACGTGTAAGAGATTTAGGAGTTGGATAGAAGGTTGCTTGATCATTGATTTAGGGGCAGTAGGAGCCAGATTCACTTGGAGAGGTCTCCAGTGGGAGAACCTCGACAGAGTTTTCAAAAGACTTGATCGAGTACTTTCTAATACAGATTGGGGTTTGATGTTCCCAGAAGCAGAGTTAATGTGTTAGTCAGGAGAAACTCTGATCATCACCTGTTGCTGATCAATACAAAGCTGCAAGCTAATACAAGAATAGAAAAACTTTTTCATTATGAAGCCATGTGGAGTATGCACCCTGGACATAAAGAATTCATAAAACAGGTTTAGGACAGCAACCAACCTTTGACAACAGCACTTAATGGGACAACGAGGCAACTGATGAAGTGGAACAAAGGTGTGTTTGGACATGTTGAAAGGCAGAAGAGAAGAATTATTCGCAGGATTGAAGACATACAAAGAGCTTCCAGCTATGGGAAAAATCTATTCTTAGAAAAACTAGAGGTGAAGTTAAATGAAGAACTAAAAGGCATTTTAGACAAGGAGGAAGTTTTGTGGATGCAGAAGTCTAGAGATCTTTGGGTGGTGGATGGAGACCGCAATACCCGATACTACCACACTAGAACAGTAATTAGATGAAGAAGGAATAAGATCTTGAAATTGAAAGACCAACAAGGAAATTGGATCGAAAAAGATGAAGATTTGAAAAGACATGCCATTGAGTTCTTTAAATGCTTATATGAGGAAGAGAATGAAACTAGCAGTGGCCTTGTGACCCGAAGCCATTACCTACCTTTGGAACCTAGCATCAAAGAGCGGATCTATAGAAAACCAGGGGAGAATAAAGTGAAAGATGCAATTTTTAACATTGGTTCGCTGAAAGCGCCAGGACCGAACGGATATCCAGCCCTCTTCTTCAAAGAAAACTGGGATATTGTTAAGCAAAATGTATTTGATTATATCCAAATAGTATGGTCGGGCTCAGACACAATAAGAGGCAACAATGCAACCCTCATAACCCTTATCCTGAAAGTGAAACAGCCGGACTCGATCATCTTTTTTCGCCCTATTTCGTTGTGCAATGTGACTTATAAGTGCATGTCAAAGATAATAGTAGAAAGACTCAAACCGACCTTGAAGGATAGAATTTATCCGTATCAGTCAAGCTTTGTCTTAAGTAGAAAAATCCATAATAACATATTGATTGCTAAAGAGATGACACACATTATGAAAAAGATGAAGGAAAAAAGAGGATTCATGGCTATAAAATTCGATTTCGATAAGGTCTATAATAGAGTCCGTTGGAGGTTTTTGAAGGAATGTCTAGACGATTTTGATATGGGAGCTCAATTAACTAATCTCATTATGGAATGTGTCTTGTCAGTCTCTTACAACTTGCTGTGGAATGGTAGGAAGACTGAGAGTTTCAAACCGACAAGAGGAATTAGGCAAAGAGACCCCATCTCGCCTTACCTCTTTGTTATTGTCATGGACAGGCTCTCCCACTTGATTGAGGAACTTGTGGCTAGCGAGTCTTGGAAACCTATAAGTATTGGAAGAAAAGGACCTAAGATCTCCCACTTGCTCTTCGCAGATGACTTACTAGTGTTTGCAGAAGCAAATGAAGAACAGATACAGGTTGTCATGAAGTGCATGAAGACCTTTTGTGAAACAACAGGCTTAAAGATTAGTATTTCAAAAATGTCAGTGGTGTTTTTATAAAATGTCAAAAAGGAAGAAAAAGCAGCAATTTGTGGAAAATGCAACTATCAGGAAAAATCATATCTAGGTCGATACTTGGGAGCAATGCTTACAAATCATAGGAGATGTAAGGAAAAATTCAAAAATATTGTAGACAGGATGCAGAGTAAGTTGAAGGACTGGAAATGAATTGTTTGTCATTGGTGGGCAGGATTACACTAACAAAATCAGTTCTTAGTCCGATGGCCGATTTTGAAATGCAACATTCAAAACTGCCAAAAGGTATTTGTAATGAATTAGAGAGAATGTAGAGAAGCTTTATCTGGGGTGTAAGGCCAGACTAGAAAAGGATTCATCATCTCAGTTGGCACACCTTATGCCAACCAAAGCTACAGGGAGGTTTAGGAATGAGGAATATCCGAACTATGAATGATGCTTTCTTGTTGAAAACAATTTGGAGATTTATGAAAGAGCCTGAAACGCTGTGGTCACAAGTGCCTATACACAAGTGTAAGGAGGGTCCTTGCTTACAAAGCAAACCCACTGATTCTCCTCTTTAGAAAGACATTACAAAACTATGACATACTTTGAAAGAATATTGTTCAATTGCTATTGAAGATAGCTCTACTACCTCCTTCTGGGATGATGTCTGAGTACAAAATGAAGGCTGCCTCAATAGCAAAGCTCTCATATCCATTGCAGATGATTAAAAGAATCGGAAGATAGTCAAATATACAAATGAAAGAGGTGAATGAGATTTAGAGACGCTCATGGCTCTGCTTCTCATAGAGGTCATAGACAAAATTAGATCAATACCTCCACCAAAGGACAGTCAAGGTGAAGATAGAATAAGATGGAACCACACGGCAAATGGGGATTTCACGGTAGCTTCGGCCTGCAGAATATTAACAAATCACTCACCCATGGAGACTAAAAGAATATGGAAAGTCATATGGAGGTGAAAAAGACCCGAGAGAATCAGAGTGTTTATGTGGTAAGCAGCACATAGAAGACTCCTAATAGCCAATAGAAGAGGCCGCATGATGAGAACAGACCTAAACTGTCATAGATGTCATCGAATACCTGAGATTGAGTTACATGCTCTAAGAGATTGTCCGTATGCAGCATCAATTTGGATCGAGTTGGTTCAACCTAGTGCAATTGTAGTTTTCTTTGGAATGAATCTCGCAGAATGGATAGATTTTAACCTCTCAAATCAGATTGGAAAATCATCAAATTATAACTGGGTAGATCAGTTCTTTGTAGCGTGTTAGAGAATATGAAAGTAGAAAAATCAAGACCTCTTCTCACAACAACAATTACAAAGAAGCGGTTAAAAAGAAGCTAATTAGAGGGGAACCTGAGAATCTCCAGAACCGTCAACAAGCCTAGGAACTACCACCCAGGGGTTGGGTGATATTAAATACCGACGGATCAGTCAAAGAAAAAGCAAAGAAATCGGGTTGCAGGGGGCTTTTGAGAACGCACAAGGGCGAGTGGATTGGAGGTTTCACTGCAAACTTGGGGTATTGTCAGATAACACAAGCAGAAATGTAGGCAGTTCTATATGGATTACAAATGGCGTAGAATTTAGGAATGAAAAGGGTGATTGTGGAGATGGATGCCATAGAAGTTCTAAAAGAAATCAACACATATCGGTCAACTAAAACAATAGGTCTAATTCTAAGGGGAATAGAAAAGTACAAAGAACGCTCTTGGAAAATTAAATTCCAATATGCAAATAGGGAAGCTAACCAGTGTGCAGATTGGCTTGGAAAGATCAGTACTAACCATCAATATGGATTCAATTTCATTGATAATCCACCGGCTGATATAGAGCACTTGCTGCAAATAAATGCTGTAGAGATACAAACTTCTTGTAGTTTGATAAACCTGTAATTTTTTTTTTCTTTTGGGCTTAGGCCCCCTATATTCACAAAAAAAAAAAAAACACCTAAATGTGTGACGCTTACATTCTAAAAGCCTAGAACACGAAAACGTTTTCAGCTTGAAAATGGCCTACGTAAAGGAGTTGCCTTAATTTCGAAAATAGATTCTCTTAATTTGTTTTTTTAATCATTTAGTAAAATGTAATTTTTTATTTTATATTTTTTAAATAAGACAAAAAAAAATATATAAAAAATATTAAATAATATAAAATTATATTTTATCAAATAATTAAAAAATCCACTTTCTTTAATTTCTCTCCTCCATTGTAATTTTCTTCTCCCACCTTATAATTCCAAAATGAATATTATAGCTATCATCTTAATCAATACTCAACCCAAAATAAATGGTACTCGTGTAGCTATGATACTCATTTGTAACTCATTAGACAGAAAAATTAGAATGAAAAAGTAAGAGAAATAATTAAGAAATTAGTAGAAATACATGTAATAAGCCCATTATCCAAGCCTCGGTTTTATAATTAGACTCTATTAATGATTGGTCAAGTCGTAAGTTGAATTTAGATTTTGGAGTTAAACTCCAGTTAGTTAGGTTTAACTCGATTCATCTTAATTCACTTTTATCCATATGAAAAAATTTTATCTACGATGATGGTGTCCGAGTATATCCTCTCAACAGGATGATTAGAACTTAGAAATTCTTTATTCTGTTATGAACTTTAAAAATTGGAGGCACCAATTTTTTACTTAGTAAATGTTTTTAATACAAATCGAACACAACCATTTGTGTTACTTAATATATTTTTTTAAAATAATCAAAAATCAAATTTTTTTTATTTTATGTTTTTCAAAATTTTTAAATTAAAAACATACTCTCTAAATTTATTTTTTATGAAATAATTTTTTTTTCAAATCCATAATATTAAAATCAGACGATCTGATTTTAAATGGTCTCTTTTCAATAACAAATTGGATGGTCCAGTTTATTTAATATCAATTTCAAAAAAAATTACTCCAACAAATAAGAAATATCCATGCTTCGAATATCATCACACTACACACGTTTTATCCATATAAAAAAACATTAGCCCACTATATTAAAGTCATACTTTTTTATGAATCAAATCAATGAGAATTAATTAGATGGCAGTGCCGATAATTTAACATTAGATAATGAAGTGGATGTTATAGGAGGCATAATCAAAATATTAGAACAATTTAGTGTTACTTAGGTACCTATAAATATAGGTGTGATATAACTATTTTTCACAAACTTCACAAAAAAAGGCACTAATTTAATTTAAGTTCATTAGAATAAATCACTAGAAATGGCCTTGATTTTTCAAATTGCTAACAAAAGTGTTATCTAAATTAGTTAAAAATAAAAATTTATTTTTAAAATATAACAAAAGTATTCAATTATTAAATATATATTTTAAATAAAAATTAAAAAGTAATTTTAATACAATTTTTCATAAAACATAATTATAAAAATAAAATATTTTTATTCCTAAAATTTAATGAATAGCTTTTGTGAATTCTTTTGTAAATAAACAAAAATAATTTTAAAAATAAAAATTTTTCAAAAAAGATTGAATTTTGATTTTTTTATATATTTTTTAAATAATTATTTAAATATCCTCAAAAAATATCGAAACAAACACATAAATAATTTGTCAAATAAGTCATTTGTTATTTCTAAAAAAAATTGTATTTTTATTGTTTCTTTTTATCATAATCTAAAATATCGCTAACTAATTAAAGAGAGATTTTATCAGAATATTTTTTTGTGGTTTATCCCATTTATAAATAATATAAATTAAAGACCAGCATTTATCATAAAGATCGTAAAGATAAATAAATAAAGGGATAAGTATTGTTTTAGTTCCTAAAGTTTAGGGTCGGAATGAAAATCGTCTCTCATGTAATTTTTAATTTAGAATCACTTTAAATGTTTTATTTCATATTAAAATTGTTCTTTTTAATAAAATTTTTAATTTTGTTACTAAATTATCCCTATTTTAATAAAAAATTATAAA
This sequence comes from Arachis ipaensis, assembly GCF_059453495.1. Classification (NCBI taxonomy): domain Eukaryota; kingdom Viridiplantae; phylum Streptophyta; class Magnoliopsida; order Fabales; family Fabaceae; genus Arachis; species Arachis ipaensis. The sequence continues at coordinate 38,083,436 of NC_142437.1, forward strand.
ATTTTAAAAAAATAAAAGAAAAGAACGCGTTGGAGGGGGAAAGGAAAAGGGTACGCGAAGGGGAGGAGGGGGAGGGGGGAAGGGGAAAAGGGGAAGGAAGAGAGGGAAGGGGGAAGGGGAAGGGGAAGAGGGGAGGGGAGACGGAAGCGGCGGCAACACAATGACCACTCACCACCACCGTCGCGTCTTCTCCATCTTCGCGGGCTCCCTCTCTCTTCGGCGCGATGCGACGACCTCCACCTCGCGGTGGGACGAGGCTGAGCGGCAGCTGGGCGCGACGCATTCCTCACCTCGACGATGACGCATGTAACGGTGACGACTCCTCCCCCTTGGTCACTGGCTCGCGTCCCTATCTCCCTCTCCCTTGGGTGCGACATGATGGCAACAGCCACGCGTGTGACGGCGGTGACTCCTCCCCCCTTGGTCATTGGCTCGCCATCATCCCTTCTTGTCCCTCTCTTTTCTGCTTCTGCTTGAGCTTCTACTTCTGCTTCTTCGACTTCTGTGTCTTCTTCTGCTTCTTCTGCTTCTGCTTCTGCTTCTGTCTTTGCTTCCAATTCTAATTTTGATTTGTTATTTTTTTTATTTTATTGTTGTTGTGTGTTGATTCTGTTTTTGAATTTGATGTTGTTTAATCTAATTTGGTGTTCTTGAATCTAATTTGGTGTATTTGGTGGTGGTAATAAAAATGCTCATGGTGGTGGTAAAGGTGCTGATGGTGGTGGAGGCTATTTTTGTCCATAAAAAATTAAAAGAACGATTTTAATACGAAATAAAACGTTTAGGATAATTCTAAATCAAAAATTATGTGAGGGATGCTTTCGATTCCAACCCTAAACTTTATGGACCAAAATAATACTTATCCCATAAATAAACAAGGAAAGAATGAGTAGCTGAGCCCACCATTCAGGCTTTTTTATTTAAACAAAATAAAAACAAAATCAATATTACCAAATTTTTCTAAATTTCAAAACATGAATCTCCTATTTCTATTAATATATAAATCATTCTAGGGTTTTGTACTTTTGATAATATGTAAATTACTATACTCCAAGACCATAAATATCCCAAGATTTTGAACTTTTCAAATTGAATATAACTCGTTTTAGTTAAAGAGTAACATGGTTTATAGTGTTTTTCACCTAAAACACCATGGAGTAGTATGATTTACGTGCAAAAAGGTAACTCATAGTACCCTAGCACGATTTATATGCAAATGGCATAACACACAATACATTAGCAAAATTTACAGCGTTTATAATTTTTTTTTCACCTATTTTTTTTAGGTTAAACTTTAAACTAATTCATTTTAAACAAAAATTTGTAAACAGAAAAGAGACTGCGAATAATGTAAAGTAGACTTAAATTAGATAAGTATAATTTCTTTAATTTGATGAAAAAATTATTATATTTTTTAATTAAATTTGATACAAAGTTTCTTTCTTTTTTTTCGTCACCTATTTTTTATTAAATTTTAAGCTAATTCATTAAAAATTTGTAAAAAGAACACAAATTTTTAAAATAACACAAAAATTTTGCAAAAATAACATATACATAAAATTTTAAAAAATATAATATAAATTATAACTAAACAAAGACACTACACTATTGATAGAAGAAAAATTGAAAGACTTATTTATCAAAAAGTACTAGTTTTTAAAAGTTGAAAAATAAATACTTAATTAAAAATTTGGTTTAAAAAAAATTATTCATTTAGAACTAATAATATTAATTTTTGGCCATTTTATGTTACATTTTATTTTAGTTAGATTAAATAATATTTATACAAATAATTAGACATGTAGCATTTATTTTTAAATATGTCAAATATTTGTTATTAAATCTTTTTAACACAAAAAAAATATTAAAATACATTTTCTTCTAATATAAGACACTTATTATAAAAATATGTGTGTATGTACAGAGGCTAACTATTTTTCTTGCATCTGAATCAATATAATTTTTTTTATTAAAAAAATTACGTAAATATTAAAATTTAGTTTTATTTTTTTTGGTTATTTTTTTTAATTAATACAATATTTTTTTTAATATTCTTTTATACATATTATTATTTTTATAAAATTCTTTACTTTTTTTGTTTATATAAATTTTTTTGACCGTTATTGTTATTTTATTTTTATGGAATAATTTTTTTTATTTTATATTATGATTCTATTAATTCTATTAAAATATTAAAGAGTATTAAGAATATTAAAAAGTATTAAAATTTATTTAAATATTTTAAATAAAATTATAAAATAATATAAAATTTAATATTTATTTAAAATTTTATACGTAAATCGTATTAGGATAATGTGAGTTATTTTTTTGCATATAAAACATGCTACACCATAATATTTTAAGTGAAAAACATTATAAATTATACTATTCAGAGATAAATTATATTCATTTTAAAAAGTTCAAAATTCTGGAATGATTTATGTATATTTTTAAAATAAATTTAATGCATAAATGTTTTTAAGATGTGGTGATTTATATACTATCAAAAACTTTGAAGATTTACCCTTTAAAATTTGGTTTAGGGGAATATAATAATATTAATTTTTTTTATTTTATCTAAAAAAAAAACCCACCAATCACCGTACACGAAAGGTAAAAGAGCGTATAATATATTTAGTTATTTAATACTATACCTCGATCGGCACTATCAAAGATGGGAAAAAGGACCCTCTCCTCCATCTGGGCATGCTCCATCATCACCTCCAACAACTGACAGTAGCTCTTCGAAAACTTCCTCACCTCCATCCTCCAACTCCCGACCTTCGGATCAACGGCTCTCCTCCCTCCACGTCTCGCCAGATCCTCCGCCCACCTCACCATCCTCTCCAGATGCCACGTCATGCTCTTGTGCTGCATCTTCGTCATCCTCACCATCAACGACGTCGTTTCCACCTCACCCTTGCTTACCACTGCCGCCATTGCTGTTGGCGCATATGCCTGTGGCGGCGCTGATGACAGCCCAGGGAACCGCGAGTCTATAAACCTCAGTAGTGCGTCGCGGGAGCCCGTCACGCCTTCCGATCTCACCTGGACCGTCGTCGTGATCTCGTTGTCTGTGCAGTCAGGTACTCTGCTACGCGCCGCCGTCGACGTCGTCGATGCCGGAGGCAAGAACCTTCTGTCGGAGGGGATGGAATTTGTTGAAACGGATGCCAACCGAACATATGCGTTGAGAATGCTCTCCGGCGAGCCGCGTAATCGAACCGCATGGTACGATGTTGAGCCTTCGTGGGGTACGATCTCCGCCGTTAATTTTTCCGACCTCCTTAAACAGTTTCCCATCATAGAAGTGGGAAAACAAGAAAAAAAGAACAAACAAACAGTCAAGAGCTGGACGAGAATGAGGTTGTAAAATTGCAATTAACGAAAATTAGCGGTAAGGAAAACAGGGAAGTGTGTTAGATTAGAACGACAGGTGTGTTGACAGAAGCATCATTTTGGCAGAAGTGAGAGTGAAAAGGAAAATCGTTGAAATATTAGAAACTGGGATTAAACGGGAAAGGGACAAGTTGATTGGATTCTTCAAAGATAAAATGAAAAGTGTGGGACTAGCTTGGAGTGGGTTCGGTCGCTTGCAAGAGAAGCGAGGAATCGTGAACGTGCTGTGATACTGTTTTGCGGTGGCGTGGTGCTTTTAGTAGTTCGGGTAGATGGAAAGTATATTTCCATTTACTTTTTGGACCAACGCCATTTGACAAATCTCCAAGTTGCAACATGCCTCGGGGTAATAGAAATTTAGAATAGGATAGTAAATTCGGAGTACTTGCAAAAGTAAAATAATATACTAGCTCTTCGGGTCATTGTAATTGTTACGATATGGATGTCTATATCCATTGAATGTCTACTGTCTATTTAGCATTATTCTTTTCTGTATTCAAGCACTATTGGAAAGTACAAGCATTAAAGAATATGCGGTGCATGTTTTTTAACCTTTAAAAAAGTAAACCTTGAACTTGTATAAATAAAAGAATGATCTTAGGCTTTATACACAGTAACAATAAACAAATGCAATTCTCTCTCTCTTTACTTTTAATACTTCTTTCTATCTTTATATATATATATACACATTACAACATATAATATTATTATATATATATATATATATATAAATTATTATTGAGCTAATTATATTATTGCTAGAGTCTTCTATTTATACATCTTTATTTTATATTTAATATATCTTTTATTTATTTTACAACACGTTATCAGCACGAGACTTTGATCAAAATTTTAGGAAGACTCAGGTAACAAATTTTCATTATGTCGAAATTCTCTCATCTTGAATTCAATGCTCTTGATATATCTAGAAACAATTATTTATCATGGATATTAGATGCTGAAATTCATCTTGATTCAATGGATCTTGGAGATACCATTAAGGCTGAAAATAATGCATCCCAGAAGGATAAAGCCAAAGCCATGATTTTTCTTCGTCGTCATATTGACGAAGGATTGAAAAATGAATATCTTACATTAAAAGATCTTGCAGATCTTTGGAAAGACCTTGAAGAAAGGTATAATCATCAGAAAACGGTGATACTTCCTCAAGCTCGATATGAATGGATGCACTTGCGTCTACAAGATTTTAAATCCATAAATGAATATAATTCTGCAATGTTTCGAATCACCTCACGAATGAAATTATGTGGGGAAAAAATCACTGATCATGATATGTTGGAGAAAACTTTCTCAACCTTCCATGCCTCGAATGTGCTCCTACAGTAGCAGTATCGAGAAAAGGGTTTAAAAAATATTCTGAGTTAATTTCTTGCCTTCTTGTTGCTGAACGCAACAATGAGTTGCTATTGAAAAATCATGAAGCGCGCCGCCCCATTTCCTGAAGTAAATGCGGCAAATTACCCCAGAAGAGGTAAATGGCAAGCTTTTAATAACAAGAAAAATTATGGAAGAAAAAGAAATTATATTCAAAAGAGAGGATCTCACCAGAAGTGGGATAAAGAAAGAAATATCGAGCAGAATAAATCAACAGAGGATAAGTGTTTTCGTTGTGGTGGAAAGGGCCATTGGTCACGTACCTGCCGTACCCCAAGGCACCTTGTCGATCTTTACCCGGCATCTTTGAAAAAGGATGACAAGGGAAAAGAATCAAATTTCGTTTCAAATGATGCTGAAAATTCCACCACTCATTATGATGTATCTGATTTATTCATCAAACAACATACACAAGAAAGATCTTGAAGAGATTTTATATGGATAAGTCACATCCATTAAGTACCCCAATGATCGTAAGATCTTTGAATGTGGAAAATGATCAATTCCGTCCTAAAGAAGAAAATGAAGATATCCTTGGTCCAGAAGTACCATATCTTAGTGCCATTGGAGCGCTAATGTATCTTGCTAATAATACACGACCCGATATATCATTTGCTGTGAATTTACTAGCAAGGTATAGTTCCTCTCCAACCAGAAGACACTGGAGTGGAATCAAGCAAATCTTTCGATATCTTCATGGGACGGTTGATATGGGATTGTTTTATCCATATGGATCCAAGTCACAATTAGTTGGCTATGCAAATGCTGGATACTTGTCTGATCCACATAAAGGGAGATCTCAAACAGGATATCTGTTCACATATGGAGGTACAGCTATATCATGGAGGTCCACAAAACAGACGATTGTTGCAACATCTTCTAATCATGCCGAAATACTAGCGATTCATGAAACTAGTCGCGAGTGTTTTTGGCTCAGAAGTCTGATTCAATATATTCTGTCATCATGTGGACTGATTGATCATAAAATAGCTCCAATTGTTCTGTTTGAAGATAATACAGCATGCATTGCTCAACTTAAGGGTGGATACATCAAAGGTGATAGAACAAAGCATATTTCTCCCAAATTCTTCTTCACTCATGATCTCCAAAATCAAGGGACAATTGATGTCCAACAGATCCGCTCAAGTGACAATCTGGCAGATTTATTTACAAAGTCACTCCCAAAATCCTCCTTTGAAAGATTGGTACATGAGATTGGGATGTGCCGATTTCGAGACATTAAATGATGTCGGCATGAGGGGGAGACTGTACTCTTTTTCCCTTGGTCAGGTTTTTTCTCATTGGGTTTTTCTTGACAAGGTTTTTAATGAGGCAGTTCTCATCACAAAGGATATTGTACTCTTTTTCCTTCACTAAGGTTTTTTTCCATTGAGTTTTTCTTTAGTAAGATTTTAATGAGGCATAATCCTAAATGGACATCCAAGGGGGAGTGTTATGATATGGATGTCCATATCCATTCAATGTCTATTTAGCATTATTCTTTCCTGTATTCAAGTACTATCGGAAAGTACAAGCATTAAAGAATGTGTGGTGCATGCTTTCCAACCTTTGAAAAAGTGAACCTTGAACTTGTATAAATAGAGGAACGATCTTAGGCTTTATACACAGTAACAATAAACAAATGTAATTCTCTCTCTCTCTTTACTTTTAATACTTCTTTCTATCTTTATATATATACACATTACAACATATATTATTATTATTATTATTATTATTATTATTATTATTATTATTATTATTATTTTATATATATATATATATATAAATCATTATTGAGCTAATTATATTAATGCTAGAGTCTTCTATTTATACATCTTTTTTTATATTTAATATATCTTTTATTTATTTTACAACAGTAATTTTGGTTTTAAAATTGTTTGCGATTTTTTTCTCTTTTCGTTAATTTCTAACTAATGAAAAATGGTCTGTATTTAATAAGTACATTCATCTTGAGTATTTGTGATGTGCACAGATTAATAATTTTAAATATGATTTTATATGTGGCACAAATATTTTTAAAATTTATTTAGTGTAATTTTAGTGTCTTTATTTTATAATTTGTTCATATTCTGACTTAACACTGTGGTCCAGGTTCAAGTAAGCCAAAAAGATCCAAGTAAGTCAAAAAGGCTCAATCTAAAGGTTGACCTTAACACCTAACTAACCTCTCATGAAAGAGGTCGGGTTTGAGATGAGCCGGCAGATAACACTTATTTAAATAAGTTACTGCCTCCTAAAATCTCGCATCCACTTCCAGAAGCAATATCTCAACAGTCCTAAGATAAAAGGACAATTATCCACCTTCAGAAGTAGAACTACTTCAACGGTGGTTATTGGATCAGCATTATAAATACACTGACACCCCTCAGGTATCTCTAAGTTCTAATACTCTCCTAAACCTGCTTACCCTCTTTGCTAACTTAGGCATTGGGGTGTCTTTGCAGGTACCACCCCCATTCCTCAAAACATACAACTCGGATGGAGGCTCCCGAACGTGAACAAGTCGGAGATCCCCTTTCCATTGGCGTCTGGGCTAATCTTTCCAGCCCAATTTACCCATCTCAGGTTACCTACGTAACATTGGCACCAATGTCGGGGACCTGGGAGATCAACGCATGATGGTGGATGACATGGTAGAAATTGGCGAGTTAAGAAATTATTATAAAAGATACGTTGCAAGTACAGTTCTTAACCAACCGAAATTCCGTTTATCAATTTAGAAGGGGTTGTCACAAAAATTAGAATTAAAATACTGGGAGTATGAATCCCAGGTCGTCTCCCAACGAGTTGCAGAAATGTGTGCTATTTTATTAATCAGATGTTTTCTAAAATGGTTTGAGTTGACAAACGAGAAATTAAATTAGAGAATTTATGTAATTTAAATAAAAACCTTGACTGGGAGTAGATTAGTTGGAAGCCCTATTCTTGCTGGAGTACTCTCAAGATTAATTAATGATTGAAGGTTGTTCTGCTTAGTTATCCCTTACTAGGTAGAGGAAAGTCAAGCAAGTTGGAAAGCTATTTCTAGTTACAAGTCCTAATCCTCTCCCTTGGGAAGGACTAGTGTCAATGACTAGAGGGCGATCCAACAATAAACCCAATTACAATTTTTCTCTTGAGTAATCGAACTCAAGGTTTCCTTTTAATCATCTCTCAATCATGTTATGGAACTACTCGCTCATTATGAATGTAAACTTCATAACATAAGAAAGGAAAATAAAGAAAGACATGATAAATAATAATTAAAAGATCAATTAAAAATAAAAATAGTTCCTGTATTAATGTATTCTAAAAATAATCCAATAGTAATTCTGAATAAATTGAAGACATGGAAGAGAAAGAGACAAGTAAGGAAACAAACTAGAATGACGAAATCTTGGCGGAGGTAATAACTCTTCTCAATATCCCAATCCAAAAAGCAATAAATCAAAATCCTAAGAACTATGAATGTGTAGAGAGAAAACCTAGAGGAGGAGTAAAATCAGATCTAAAACTAAAATTATGTGGAATGAACGTTGTGTTCTGTCTTTGCATGTTCCCTGGCTCTAATATGCTTTTCTGGGCCGAAAATTGGGTCAAAACAGGGCCCAAAATTGCCCTCAGCGAATTCTGCAGATTCTGCAGATCGCGCATGTCACGTGATCGCGTCATCCAGGTGTTCGCGTCATCCAGCGTTTTGCCTTACCACGCGTGCGCGTTGTCCACGCCTTCGCGTCACTGGTGCAGTTTCCAATCCGCGCGGTCGCGTGAGCCATGCGTCCGCGTCACTGCAATTTCCTCTATATCGCGCGGTCGCGTGAGCCATGCGCCCGCGTCACTTCTCGCTGGTCATCTCCTTAATTTCTTGTGTTCCTTCCATTTTTGCAAACTTCCTTTCTAATCTCCAAGTCATTCATGCCCTATAAAGCCTGAAGCACTTAACACACAGATCACGGCATCGAATGGAGTAAAGGAGAATTAAAATACAAAATTAAAAGTCTCTAGGAAGTAAGTTTTCAACCATAAAGTATTTTTAGGAAGGAATTATAAATGCATGCTTATTTAATGAATAAGTGGGTAAAGATTTGATAAAACCACACAATTAAACACAATATAAACCATAAAATAGTGGTTTATCAATCTCCCCACACTTAGATATTAGCATGTCCTCATGCTTAGTTGAAAGAGATAAAATAAATGAGTAGGAACATGTAAAACTCATGCAATGCAATGCAACCTATATATATGAATGCAACTATATGATTCTTGTCTACCTGGTTAAAAGTAAATAAGCTCTTTGAGTGCGGTATTTGTAACCCACTAACTTACCGGCAAGTGCACCGGGTCATACCAAGTAATACCTTACGTGAGTAAGGGTCGATCCCACGAGAATTGATGGATTAAGCAACAATAGTATTTGATAGGCTTAGTTAGACAAACAGAAAAGAGTAATTGAGAGTTCAAAAGCATTAAACAATAAAGAAGAGTTTGAAGACAGGCAGGCGAATAGGTAAGGAATAAAATATTGAGAAAGCAGTTAAGGCTTCAGAGTTATCTATTTTTTGGATTGACTTTTCTTATTAACTAATTTTAATCATGTAAGATTTAATTCATGGCAAACTATTTGTGACTAGACCCTAATTCCTTAGATCTTCCTAGTCTCCTCTAAAATTCATCAACACCAATTCCTTGGTCAATTAATTCCAATTAGAATGTGATGATCAAATTCCAGTTTATATGCCACAAGAATCCTAATTATCCAAAAATAAAGGGATTATATGTCACGTATCTTGTTAAATACAAACAATTAGAAATTCAGGATAATATGTTTCAAGCTATTGTTCAAGTAAAGAGCTTTTCCAAGTTATACAAGAACTCAATTAGAATATGGGTCATACTTCCGTTCCACCCAAAAGAAGGAAAACAATTATTGAAATATAAATTAAAACATGAATTAAAATAGAAAAATAATATTATTAATCCATACAGTAGACAGAGCTCTTAACCTTAACAATGGAGGATTAGTTGCTCATGGAATATGGAATGTAAATTTTGTATGGAATAATGTTGTGGAATGTTCTTCTGGAACCACCCTATTGGGATCCCTTTTATAACTAATCCTAATAATTTCAAAATCAAATTTCTAAAATTAAAATTAAAATAATATCTTTTCCTAAAATAAGATTTGAATTTAAATTCTAATTAATTAACAAGTCTTCAGCTGATGGGTGGGGACCACTTGATTTGTCCCTTCTGCAGCTTCTAATCTGTGATTTCTGGGCTAAGAACTGGGTCAAAACAGCCCAGAAATCGCCCCCAGCATTTTTCTGCATTTTCTGCACGTGGCGCATGTTACGCGTACGCGTCGGTCACGCGCACGGGTCGATGGTCCTTTTTCGCGAGTCACGCGGACGCGTCGGTCACGCGTTCGCGTCATTTGTGCAGATTCCAGTCCACGCGTTCGCGTCAGGCACGCGATTGCGTCATTGCGATTTCCTCCATTCCGCGCGGTCGCGTGAGCCATGTGTCTGCGTCGGTATTCGCTGGTCATCTCCTTGGTTTCTTCTCTTTCTCTGCAGAAACTTCATCAAATCCATCCGAATGCTACCTAAAATGAATAAAATTGCACAAAATTCAAAATAGCATCCATAGTGGCTAAAATATAATTAATTCTTAATTAAACTCAACAAGTTAGATGCAAATTTACTAGGAAAAGATAGGAAAGATGCTCACGCATCACAACACCAAACTTAAACTGTTACTTGTCCTCAAGCAACCAAAAACTAATATAAGCTTAGGATGTGAATTTGCATGAGAATGAGAGTTCGATTAAGCTCATGTCTCTTCTTATAATGGGGTTTACAACTGCAATCCTGAACAGTTTTGGTATCTCACTTTATCCTTTGAAGTTCAGAATGATTGGCATCCATAGGAACTCAGAATTCAGATAGTGTTATTGATTCTCCTTGTTCAGTATGTTGATTCTTGAACACAGCTACTTTATGAGTCTTGGCCATGACCCTAAGCACTTTGTTTTCCAGTATTACCACTGGATACATAAATGCCACAGACACATAACTGGGTGAACCTTTCCAGATTGTGACTCAGCTTTGCTGGAGTCCCCAGTTAGAGGTGCCCAGAGTTCTTAAGCACACTCTTTTTGCTTTGGATCATGACTTTAACCGCTCAGTCTCAAGCTTTTCACTTGACACCTTCATGCCACAAGCACATGGTTAGGGACAGCTTGATTTAGCCGCTTAGGCCAGGATTTTATTCCTTTGGGCCCTCCTATCCATTAATGCTCAAAGCCTTAGATCCTTTTAACCCTTGCCTTTTAGTTAAAAGGGTTATTGGCTTTTTCTGCTTGCTTTTTCTTTTTCTTTTTCTTTATTTTATTATTATTCTTTTTTTTCGCAAGCTTTGTGTTTTTTACTGCTTTTTCTTGCTTCAAGAATCAATTTTATGATTTTAACATTCATAAACTTCACTATAAAAAATATGAATTGTTCAAGCATTCATTCAGAATCACAGAAAATACCACCACATCTAAGTAAATGAGACTACTCTAAAAATTAAATTCAAATTCTCATGCACTACATCTGTTCTTCTTTCTTTTTGATTTCAAGCTTAGTGGGCAATACATGCGACATCTTTCAGAATTAAAGCACTTAACAGAAAAATTAAACTATAACCTATGAATCTAATAGTAAAGGATCATGCAGCAAACAAAGCAAACTAGCAGAAATCGGAACATTCATAATAAAAGCGAGAAGGAAAAAAATGAAAGGAACTCAACCACCTTAGTTATCTGAGCGGTCATTTTATTCTTCAGGTTGTGCTCCTTTGTGAAGATGATTTGCCTCCCTTTTGGTGCCATAGGAATAAACAGAAAACCCTTAAGCGAAGCGTCAACACCAAACTTAAAGGTTTGCTTATCCTCAAGCAAAGAAGAACTGAAAATAGAAAGAAACAAATATTATTATGAAAGAAAAAAAATAAGAGGATAAAAGAATAAGCGAGAATAGGGATTGGGAGAGAGAGAGAGAAAGAAAACTGGGCAGCGCAAATGACGCGTTCGCGTACGGCACGCGATCGCGTATGTCGCGCATTCTTCATAATGACGCGTTAGCGTCAGGCACGCGTCCGCGTGCCCTGGATTTTGTGCGATTCGCGCGAAGCCAGTCTTGCGCCCGCGTGACTTTTTGTTCGCATGGCTTGGGAGCCAAATTTTCATACGACGCGTTCGCATCGTGCACGCGCTTGCGTGGATGGCCATATGTGCAACTGACGCGAACGCGTCAGTCACGCGTCCGCGTGACCAAATTTGTGCTTTTAGCACACTTCTTGCCCCAAGCCGGCACAACTCTCTGTCCAAACGCTCTTTTATGTCGAATTTGCAGGTCACACGTTCATATCGGTGACGCGCCCGTGTGAATGGCGAAAAATCACAAACGAGGCGAACGCGTGGGGTACGCGTTCGCGTGGGATCGTTTGTGCGAAAGGCATGAGTCCAGCGCCACTCCCGCGCAACTCTCTGTCAATTTTTATTTTTTACGCACACATGATTGTCGCGTTCGCGTCAATGACGCTTGCGCGTCGTGTGCCTCCCTCGCTTTTTTTTTTGAAATATAGCTTGAGGTGTTCGGTTCCTGGAATAACATAGCTGCATGATCAGAAAATTAGTGAGAACTTAATAAAAATTAAATAAGTAAGAAAACTATTACTACGAAAAATAACTAAGGATACGAAATTATCGGGTTGCCTCCCGACAAGCGCTTCTTTAACGTCACTAGCTTGACGGTCAGCTCTGCTAGTTTAGCAGATGAGTGGACCTCTGGCGATCAATCTTGCCTCCAAGATAGTGCTTCAACCTCTGGTCATTCACTGTAAATTTCCTGTCAGAATTCTCTTCCTGTATTTCCACATGACCGTACGGTGAAGCTCTGGTAACCACAAATGGTCCTGACCACCGGGATTTCAGCTTTCCGGGAAAGAATTTAAGCCTTGAATTGTATAGAAGCACTCTCTGTCCTGGCTCAAAGACTCTGATGGCTATCTTCTTGTCATGAAATAGATTAGTTCTCTCCTTATAGAGCTTGGCATTCTCATAGGCTGAGTATCTGAATTCATCAAGCTCATTCAACTGAAGCATTCGCTTAATTCCTGCAGCTTCTGAATTAAGGTTCAACTACCTGATTGCCCAGTAAGCATTATGCTCCAGTTCGACTGGCAAGTGACAGGCTTTGCCATAGACCAACTGATAAGGGGACATGCCAATAGGAGTCTTGTACGCTGTCCGGTATGCCCAGAGAGCATCATCAAGCTTCCTAGACCAGTCCTTTCTTGAAATACTGATAGTCTTCTCTAAAATTCTCTTAAGTTCCCTGTTGGAAACTTCAACCTATCCACTTGTCTAAGGGTGATAGGGGGTTGCCACTTTATGACGGACTCCATATCTATGCAGAAGAGAGTCCAACTGTCTGTTACAGAAGTGACTTCCTCCATCACTAATGAATGTCCTTGGGACACCAAACCGGCTGAAGATATATCTTTGAAGAAAGCTCATTACCACTTTGGCGTCATTGGTGGGCAAAGCCACAGCTTCCACCCACTTGGACACATAGTCGTCTGCCACTAGAATATAGTTGTTTGAATGTGAGGGTGGGAAAGGTCCCATGAAATCAATACCCCACACATCAAATAACTCAACCTCAAGAATCCCCTGCTGTGGCATTTCATGGTTGGCAGGAAGATTCGTGGCTTTTTCACATCTGTCACAGTGCTTTACAAATGCTCTTGAGTCTCTGAAGAGAGTCGGCCAGTAAAACTCGCTCTGAAGGACCTTTGTAGCTGTCCTTTCACCACCAAAGTGGCCTCCATACTCAGAACCATGACAGTGCCAAAGAATCTGTTGTTTTTCTTCATCTGGAACACACCTCTGGATAATTCTATCTGAACACCTTTTAAAAAGGTATGATTCCTCCCAAATGTAGTACTTTGCATCAGTCAATAGCTTCTTCACTTGTTGCCTACTGTACTCCCTTGGGATAAAATTCATGGCCTTATAATTTGCAATGTCTGTAAACCATGGAGCCTGCTGAATGAGGAACAATTGCTCATCCAAAAATGTCTCAGTTACAGCTGTGGGTGGTTGTACTTCTGCTTCAGGCTTAATTCTGGAGAGATGGTCAGCTACTTGATTTTCTGACCCTTTCCGGTCTTTTATCTCAATATCAAACTCCTGAAGGAGCAACACCCATCTGATTAATCTTGGTTTAGAATCCTGCTTGGTTAGAAGGTACTTCCAAGCAGCATGGTCAGTATAAACAATAACCTTAGAACCAAGTAAATAGGACCTAAACTTATCAACAACATACACAACAGCTAATAATTCCTTTTTTGTAGTTGTGTAATTCTTTTGAGCATTATTTAACACACGACTGGCATAATAAATGACATGTACAAGCTTACCATGCCTCTGTCCTAAAACAGCTCCTATAGCAAAATCACTAGCATCACACATTAATTCAAATGGTAAATCCCAGTCAGGGGGAGCTATAATGGGAGCAGAGGTAAGGTTTGCTTTTAGAGTTTCAAAAGCATGCAGACAATCAGAATCAAAGACAAAAGGAACATCAACAACCAACAGGTTGCTCAATGGTTTAGCAATTTTAGAAAAATCCTTTATAAATCTTCTATAAAATCCTGCATGACCCAAGAAACTCCTAATTGCCTTAACATTAGTTGGTGGTGGTAATTTTTCAATTACCTCCACCTTTGCTCTGTCAACCTCAATTCCCTTACTTGAAATCTGGTGTCCAAGAACAATGCCTTCTGTAACCATAAAATGGCATTTTTCCCAATTTAAAACAAGGTTTGATTCTTGATACCATTTCAAGACAAGAGATAAATGTTTAAGGTAGGATTCAAAAGAATTACCAAAAACAGAAAAGTCATCCATAAATATCTCAATAAACTTTTCAACCATATCAGAAAAAATTGAAAGCATACACCTCTGAAAAGTTGCTGGAGCATTGCAAAATCCAAATGGCATTCTCCTGTAGGCAAATACTCCAAAGGGGCATGTGAATGCTGTCTTCTCTTGATCTTGAGGGTCCACTGCTATTTGATTATATCCAGAATATCCATCTAGAAAACAATAAAAAGCATGACCATCTAATCTCTCAAGCATCTAATCAATGAAAGGGAGGGGGAAATGATCCTTCCTTGTAGCAGTGTTGAGCCTTCTGTAATCTATGCACATTCTCCATCCTGTGACTGTTCTTGTAGGAATAAGCTCATTTTTTTCATTCTTGATCACTGTCATCCCTCCTTTCTTGGGAACTACCTGCACAGGACTTACCCAAGGACTGTTAGAAATATCCCATAATTTTATTACCTCTTTTTGGACCACTTCTTTCATAGTTGGATTGAGTCTCCTTTGTAGTTGCACAACTGGTTTAGCATCATCTTCAAGAAGAATTTTGTGCATACACTTGGTTGGACTAATCCCCTTCAAGTTACTAATGGTCCATCCAAGAGCTGTTTTATGGCTCCTGAGCACTGAAATAAGTGCATCATCTTCTTCAGACTTCAGAGAAGAGCTAATAATCACTGGATATGAATCATTTCCACCCAAGAACACATATTTCAGAGAAGGGGGTAAGGGTTTAAGCTCAAGCTTGGGGGCTTCCTCCTCCTTGATTGGCGTGTTCATCAGCTCCTTTTGGGGTGGTGAATCGTCAACTTCAACTAATTCACACTCAGAAATAGGATCCAGAACATCATCAAGTACCTCAGTTTCCAGTACTTCTTGAACAAGTGGTTGAATAACATCTATTTTCATACACCCCTCAGAATCATTGGGGTGCTTGAGGGCTTCAAAAACATTTAGGACCACCTGTTCTTCATTGACCCTCAGGGTTACTTCACCCTTTTGCACATCAATCAGAGCTCTACCTGTAGCTAAAAATGGTCTACCAAGTATAATAGAGGGTTTTACCTCCTCTTCCATGTCTAATATAACAAAATCAACAGGAAAAATAAATGGTCCTACTTTAACAAGTAAATCTTCAACTACACCCATAGGTAATTTAATAGAAAGATCAGCAAGTTGAAGAGAAATACGAGTGGGTTTTACCTCCTCAATTTGAAGCTTTTTAATCACTGAAAGTGGCATGAGGTTGATGCTAGCTCCAAGATCACATAAAGCTCTCTGAATGCCGACTTCTCCAATGGTGCAAGGAATGACAAAGCTCCCTGGGTCTGGCATCTTCTCAGGAAGGGTGTGTTGAATAATAGCACTGCATTCCTTGGTTAACACCACGGTTTCTTGCTCCTTCCAATTTCCCTTGTGGGTCAACAACTCTTTCATAAATTTAGCATAGAGAGGTATTTGCTCCAGAGCCTCTGCAAAAGGGATGTTGATCTGCAGCTTCTTGAAGACATCTAAAAATTTAGAGAATTGCTTTTCTTTGGATGCCTTCTGAAGCCTTTGAGGATATGGCATTTTTGGCTTGTATTCAGGGGCCTTTGGTAAGGTGGGATAAGTGTCAAAAGAGTCAGGAAATGGGTTGTCTGTACGTTTAGGAGGGGCGTGCTCTACTTCTTCCTTCTTCTCCTCTAGAGCTTCTTTTTCAACTAGATCTTCATTGACCTTAGTCTCAAAACCAGCTACCTTACCACTTCTCAATTGAATGGCCTTGCAATCTTCTCTTGGGTTCACCATTGTATCACCAGGGAATGTATTTGAAGACCTTTCAGGTAATTGCTTGCTCATTTGACCCATTTGCACCTCCAAGTTTCTAATGGAGGCTCTGGTTTCTTGTATGAAACTCATTATCATCTCCCATTTAGAATCTTCTTGGGATTTAGAATTTGCCTGCTGAGGTGGTTGTTGTTGCTGAGACTGAAATTGGCGATTATTATAGTTGTTCTGTTGAAAACTGCCCTGAGAACTATTGTTGAAGTTCTGAGGTCTTTGAGGTTGATCTCTCCACCCAAACTTTGGGTGATTCCTCCATCCTTGGTTGTATGTCTTAGAATATAGATCATTGTTGGGATTTCTAGGACCACTCCCCATGTAATTCACCTGTTCAGAAGAGGGTTGAGCATAATCATAATTATCATTTTGCATAAAATTACCTGCCATGTCATAGGAGATTTCTTGGGGGTGGATTTTGAGTGTTGATAGCTGAGACTTGCATGCCACCCATCTGTTGAGTAAGTAGATTTATCTGCTGAGACATAAGCTTGTTCTGAGTAATAAGAGCATTAACAGCTTCCACTTCCAACACGCCTCTCTTCTGAGGGGTCTCAGAGTTCACAGAATTCCTGTTAGATGAGTATAAATATTGGTTGCTTGCATGGTCTGAGTACACTACCACCTTAGTACCAAGTAAATAGGCTCGGAATTTATCCAGAGCAAAAACAATAGCCAGCAGCTCTTTTTCAGTGGTAGTGTAATTAGACTGAGCAGCATCTAAGGTCTTAGAAGCATAAGCAATTACAAAAGGATCCTTACCTTCACACTGAGCCAGCGCCGCTCCTACTGCATGGTTGGAGGCATCACACATAATCTCAAAAGGCTAGCTCCAGTCTGGTCCTCGCATAATCAGAGCTTGAGTCAAGGCGATCTTCAGCTTATCAAACGCATTCATGCAGTCCTCACTCAGCTCGAACTCAACATCCTTCTGCAGCAGTCTGGATAAAAGCAATGCTACCTTATTGAAGTCCTTGATAAATCTCCGGTAGAAACCTGCATGGCCAAAGAACGAACGGACTTCCCTCACGGAGGAGGGGTAAAGCAAACTAGAAATTACATCTACCTTTGCTGGATCTACAGAAATACCAGTATTAGAAACAACGTGTCCTAGAACAATACATTGTTTTACCATAAAATGACATTTTTAAAAATTTAATACAAGGTTTGAACTAACACACCTGTCTAATACTCTAGCTAAACTATCCAAGAAAAGGTTAAATGAATCACCATATACACTAAAATCATCCATGAAAACTTCCATACAGCTCTCAATAAGATCTGAGAAAATACTCATCATGCACCTTTGGAAAGTAGCTGGTGCATTACACAAGCCAAAAGGCATCCTTTTGTATGCATACGTTCTAAAGGAACATGTAAAAGTAGTCTTCTCCTGATCTTCAGGAGCTATATGAATTTGAAAATAGCCTGTATAACCATCTAAGAAGCAGTAATGTGATTTACCTGACAGGTGATCAAGCATCTGATCAATAAATGGCAAGGGGTAATGATCCTTGCAAGTAGCTTGGTTGGGGCGCCTGTAATCAATGCAAACTTTTCATGAATTCTGCACTCTAGTTGCTATGAGCTCTCCATGCTCATTCTTTACTGTTGTGACTCCAGACTTCTTGGGTACCACTTGTACTGGGCTGACCCATTCACTATTTGAGATGGGGTAAATAATATCAGCTTCAAGCAGTCTGGTCACTTCTTTCTTGACAACTTCCAAGATGGTGGGATTCAATCTCCTTTGAGGTTGACGGACAGGCCTTGCTCCCTTTTCTAAAAATATCCTGTGCTCACAAACTTAAGGGCTGATGCCTACTATATCCACCAAGCTCCACCCAATTGCTTTCTTGTGTCTTCTCAGCACATTAAGCAACTGCTCCTCCTGCTGGGAAGTGAGTTCCCTTGCAATGATACCTGGGAGCTTCTGGTTGTTCTCAAGGTAAGCATACTTGAGGTGGGGTGGAAGGGGCTTTAACTCCATTTTCTGCTCATGGCTGGGCACTTGATCATCTGGAGCTAGCGATAATGGCAAAGTGTCCGCATTGTGTTCAGAGGGTTTCCCCACACTTGTATCTTGCTCCATGTGCATCTCTTCTACTTCTTCTTGGTGAAATGTAGCTACAGTCTCATCAATGATGTCGCACTGGAAGATAGAATGATCTTCCAGGGGGTGCTTCATAGCTTCATCCAGGTTGAAGCTCACTGCTCTGCCATCTATCTCAAAGGAATAAGTTCCTGAGAATGCATCCAACTTGAACTTTGAAGTCTTTAGGAATGGCCTTCCAAGCAAGATGGATGATGGTCTTCTTGAGTCCTTAGGGGTCATCTCCAAAATATAGAAGTCAATAGGAAATGTGAGCCCCTTAATGCTCACCAGCACGTCCTCAGCAATCCCAACCACTGTGATTATGCTTTTATTTGCCAAAACAAAACGAGCTGCCGACCTTTTTAAGGGAGGGAGCCTCAAAGCATCATATACAGATAATGGCATAATGCTAACACATGCACCTAAGTCACACATGCAGTCAGAAAATGTTACACCCCCAATGGTACACGTAACCATACATGGCCCTGGATCCCCACATTTTTCTAGTATGGCACCCATTAAAGCAGATATTGAGCTACCTAAGGGAATAGTCTCTAAATCCTGTATTCTATCCTTATACATGCATAAATCCTTTAAAAATTTCGCATATTTAGATACCTGGCTAATGGAATAAAAAAGGGGAATGGTTACCTCAACCTTTTTGAAGATTTCTACTATCTTTGGGTCGAGCTCCATCTGCTTTCTAGACTTCCTAGCACGGTGTGAGAAGGGGATACAGATGGCGTCTCTTGTAGCTTCAGCTTCCATTGGTGCGCTATTCTCTGGTTGAGCTGCTTCTTCTTCAGCCATGTCTTGTACTTCATCCTCTTCTTCAGCATCTTCTACCTCAACAACATCTTCAACTTGAATGTTCTCCTTTGAGCTTGGCTCCTCATGATTTCTCTCTTGCAGTATGGTTCCGGACCTCAAAGTGATGGCATTGATGCCACCCTTGGGGTTGGGTAAAGGTTGAGAAGGAATGGCACCGGAGCTTGAAGGTTGATTGTTAGAGGAAATTAGTGAATCCATCCAGGAGACGAGAGCTTGTAAAGTATCATTTAGACCGTTCATGGTAGAGGTAAGTGTATTATGAATGTCTTGGTGTCCTTGCGTCATAGTGCGAAGCATCTCATCATTAGAAGAAGAAGGGGGTAAGTGATTTGAGGGGCCTGCTACTTCCACCCCTGGTTGGAGTTGTCTTGCCAACCTTGGTTATGGTTCCCACCTTGGTTATAATTGCCGCCTTGTTGATAGTATCCTTGATTCGGGCGGTCATAGAAGTTATGAGTGGCTGCCAAGGTGTTGTCTTCTTGTTGGAGTTGCGGACACTCATCAGTGTAATGAGTATAATCAGCACATATTCCACATACTCTCTGAGGAACCAACTATTGACTGTGTTGTAATGGGGGAAGTTGAGGTTGTTGTTGATTCAGCTATAGCTGCTTCAGTATGTTGGTCATCTCTCCCAGAGTCTGAGTGAGAGCAGTAGTCTCACTGCTAGAGGAAACCTCCGTAACAGCCTTGGGATGGTTTTTCCTGTGCCAGACATTTCGGGTAGATTCACCTAGATCGATGATCAGTTGCCATGCTTCTGTCGCCATCTTATACTTCTTCATAGAGCCATTACTTGCAGCATCTAATGTAGTCTTATCCTGAGGCTTCAAGCCTTGTGTAAAGTAGCTGATCAACACCATTTGGTCAATCTTGTGGTGGGGGAACGAGTCTAGGAGATTCCTGAAGCGTTCTGGTGCGCAGGAATTGTGATTACACTTTGATTATGTGAAATTCATTGCTCTTTCTTTCCCTGGTGATGGCGCCAAAAATATGATGCCAATACCATGGTTCACAACTTCGCACAACTAACCAGCAAGTGCACTGGGTCGTCCAAGTAATACCTTACGTGAGTAAGGGTCGAATCCCACAGAGATTGTTGGTATGAAGCAAGCTATGGTCACCTTGTAAATCTCAGTCAGGCGGATATAAAATAGTAATGGATTTTTCGAAAATTAATTAATAAAATAGGGATAGAAATACTTATGTAATTTATTGGGGAGAATTTCAGATAAGCGAATAGAGATGCTTTCGTTCCTCTGAACCTCTGCTTTCCTGCTATCTTCATCCAATCAGTCTTACTCCTTTCCATGGCTGGCTTTATGTGATACATCACCATTGTCAATGGCTACTTTCGGTCTTCTCTCGGGAAAATGATCCAAATGCCCTGTCACGGCACGGCTAATCGTCTGGAGGCATCACCCTTGTCAATGGTTTCATCTTATCCTCTCAGTGAAAATGGTCAACGCACCCTGTCACGGCATGGCTATTCATCTGTCGGTTCTCGATCTTGCTGGAAAAGGATTTACTATCCTTTTGCGTCTGTCACCACGCCCGGCAATCGCGAGTTTGAAGCTCGTCACAGTCATTCAATCATTGAATCCTACTCAGAATACCACAGACAAGGTTTAGACTTTCCGGATTCTCTTGAATGCCGCCATCATTCTAGCTTACACCACGAAGATTCTGATTAAGAGATCTAAGAGATACTCATTCAATCTAATGTAGAACGGAAGTGGTTGTCAGGCACGCGTTCATAGGGAATGATGATGATTGTCACGTTCATCACATTCAGGTTGAAGTGCGAATGAATATCTTAGAAGCGAAATAAGATGAGTTGAATAGAGAACAATAGTACTTTGCATTAATCTTTGAGGAACAGCAGAGCTCCACACCTTAATCTATGGAGTGTAGAAACTCTACCGTTGAAAATACATAAGTGAATAGAGGGTAAGCATGGCCGAATGGCCAGCCTCCCATGGAGGTCTAGAGATCTAAAAATGATCAAAAGATGTCAAATACAATAGTGAAATGTCCTATTTATAATAAACTAGCTACTAGGGTTTACAGAAGTAAGTAATTGATGCATAAATCCACTTCCGGGGCCCACTTGGTGTGTGCTTGGGCTGAGCTTTAACTTTCCATGTGCAGAGGCTATTTGTGGAGTTGAACGCCAGGTTTTGATCCATTTCTGGCGTTCAACTCTGGTTTTTGATCCCTTTCTGGCGCTGAACTCCAGAATTGGGCAGAGAGCTGGCGTTGAACGCCAGTTTGCGTCGTCTAAAATTGGGCAAAGTATAGACTATTATATATTGCTGGAAAGCCCTGGATGTCTACTTTCCAACTCAATTGGAAGCGCGCCATTTCGAGTTCGGTAGCTCTAGAAAATCCACTTTGAGTGCAGGGAGGTCAGAATCCAACAGCATCAGCAGTCCTTCTTCAACCTCTGAATCTGATTTTTGCTCAAGTCCCTCAATTTCAACCAGAAAATACCTGAAATCACAGAAAAACACACAAACTCATAGTAAAGTCCAGAAATGTGAATTTAACATAAAAACTAATGAAAACATCCCTAAAAGTAACTAGATTCTACTAAAAACATACTAAAAACAATGCCAAAAAGCGTATAAATTATCCGCTCATTACAACACCAAACTTAAATTGTTGCTTGTCCCCAAGCAACTGAAAATCAAATAGGATAAAAAGAAGAGAATATACTATAAATTCCAAACTATCAATGAAACATAGCTTCAATCATATGAGCGGGACTTATAGCTTTTTGCCTCTTGAATAGTTTTGGCATCTCACTTTATCCATTGAGGTTCAGAATGATTGGCATCTATAGGAACTCAGAGTTCAGATAGTGTTATTGATTCTCCTAGTTCAGTATGATGATTCTTGAACACAGCTATTTTATGAGTCTTGGCCGTGGCCCTAAGCACTTTGTTTTCTAGTATTACCACCGGATACATAAATGCCACAGACACATAATTGGGTGAACCTTTTCAGATTGTGACTCAGCTTTGCTAAAGTCCCCAATTAGAGGTGTCCAGGGTTCATAAGCACACTCTTTTTTTGCTTTGGACCTTGACTTTAACCGCTCAGTCTCAAGTTTTCACTTGACACCTACACGCCACAAGCACATGGTTAGGGACAGCTTGGTTTAGCCGCTTAGGCCAGGATTTTATTCCTTTAGGCCCTCCTATCCACTGATGCTCAAAGCCTTGGGATCCTTTTTATTTGCCCTTGCCTTTTGGTTTTAAGGGTTATTGGCTTTTTGCTCTTGCCTCTTGGTTTTAAGAGCTTTTGGCTTTTTCTGCTTGCTTTTTCTATTTTTTTTTCGCCTATTATTATTTTTTTTTTCTGCAAGCTTTGTTCTTTGCTGCTTTTTCTTGCTTCAAGAATCATTTTTATGATTTTTCAGATTATCAAATAACATGTCTCCTAGTCATCATTCTTTCAAGAGCCAACATATTTAACATTTTTAAACAATAACTTCAAAAGACATATGCACTGTTCAAGCATACATTCAGAAAACAAGAAGCATTGTCACCACATCAATTTAATTAAACTAAGTTCAAGGATAAATTCAAAACTCATGTACTTCTTATTCTTTTAAATTAAAACATTTTTCATTTAAGAGAGGTGATGGATTCATAGGACATTCATAACTTTAAGACAAAGTTACTAACTACTAATGATCATGTAATGAAGACACAAACATAGATAAGCACTTAACATAGAGAAAACAAAAAACAGAAGAAATAAGAACAAGGAATGAATCCACCTTAGTGATGGTGGCGTTTCCTTCTTGAGAAACCAATGATGTCCTTGAGCTCTTCTATGTCTCTTCCTTGTCTTTGTTGCTCCTCCCTCATTGCTTTTTGATCTTCTCTAATTTCATGAAGGATGATGGAGTGCTCTTGATGTTCCACCCTTAGTTGTCCCATGTTGGAACTTAATTCTCCTTGGGAGGTGTTGATTTGCTCCCAAAAATTCTGTGGAGGAAACTGTATCCCCTGAGGTATCTCAGGGATTTCTTGATGATGAGCTTCTTCACGTGCCTGTTGAGATCCATGAATGTGCTCTCTTGTTTGCTCCACCCTTTTCTTAGTGATGGGCTTGTGAGATGGATCTTTCCATCTCCCATGGCTCAGAGGTGGAAGCAATTGTCTTCCCTTTTCTCTTTCTTGAGGTTTCTCTGGCCTTAGGTGCCATTAATGGTTATGGAAAAAGAAAAAAGCTATGCTTTTACCACACCAAACTTAGAATGTTGCTCGCCCTCGAGCAAAAGAAGAAAGAATAGAAGAAGAAGAAGAAGAAGAAGATATGGAGGAGATGGAGGGATGTGTGTATTCGGCCATATGGGTGGGATTGGGTGGGAGAGAGATGTTGAATTTTGAAGGTAGGTGGGTGTATGGATATGAGTGGTGAATGGAAAACAGAAGGGATGATCATGAATGGAAAGAGAGATGATGAGGTAGGTGGGGATCCTGTGGGGTCCACAGATCCTGAGATGATCCTGTGGGGTCCACAGATCCTGAGGTGTTCAAGGAATTACAACCTTGCACCAAATTAGGCATGTAAAATGCTCTTGCACACAACTCTGGGCGTTCATCGCCAGGTTGGTGCCCATTTTGGGCGTTCAACGCCCATATGCTGCCCATTTTGGGCGTTCAACGCCCATATGCTGCCCATTTCTGGCGTTGAACGCCAGAATCATGCTTGTTCTGGGCGTTCAGCGCCAGCCCCTCTCCAGGGTGCCATTCTGGCGTTCAGCGTCTAGATGATGCCCATTTTGGGTGTTCAACGCCCAGACACTGCCCATTTTGGACGTTCAGCGCCAGAACCATGCTCTGTTCTGGTGTTGAACGCCAGGCAGATGCTTCCTCCAGGGTGTGATTTTTCTTCTGCTGTTTTTGATTCCGTTTTCAATTTTTATATTTATTTTGTGACTCCACATGATCCTGAACCTATAAAGACATATAACTAAGAAAAATATAGTTAGATAAATAAAAATTGGGTTGCCTCCCAACAAGCGCTTCTTTAATGTCAATAGCTTGACAGTGGGCTCTCATGGAGCCTCACAGATGTTCAGAGCATTGTTGAGACTCTCTAACACCAAACTTAGAGTTTTGATATGGGAGTTCAACACCAAACTTAGAGTTTGGTTGTGGCCTCCCAACACCAAACTTAGAGTTTGACTATGGGGGCTCTGGTTGACTCTGTTTTGAGAGAAGCTTTTTCTGCTTCCTCTCCATGGATGCAGAGAGATCCTTGAGTTGTAAACACAAGGTTGTCCTTATTCAATTGAAGGCTCAATTCTCCTCTGTCCACATCAATCACAGCTCTTGCTGTGGCTAGGAAAGGTCTTCCTAGGATGATGGATTCATCCTCTTCCTTTCCAGTATCTAAGACTATGAAATCAGCAGGGATGTAAAGGCCTTCAACCTTTACTAACACGTCCTCTACTTGTCCATAAGCCTGTTTTCTTGAATTATCTGCTATCTCTAATGAGATTTTAGCAGCTTGCACCCCATAGATTCCCAGTTTCTCTATTACAGAGAGGGGCATGAGGTTTATCCCTGAACCAAGGTCACACAGAGCCTTAAAGATCATGGTGCCTATGGTACAAGGTATTATGAACTTTCCAGGATCCTGTCTCTTCTGAGGCAATGTCAGTTGATCCAGATCACTTAGTTCATTGATGAACAAGGGAGGTTCATCTTCCCAAGTATCAATACCAAATAATTTGGCATTCAGCTTCATGATTGCACCAAGGAACTTGGCAGCTTGCTCTTCAGTAACATCCTCATTCTCTTCAGAAGAGGAATACTCATCAGAGCTCATGAATGGCATAAGGAGGTTCAATGGAATCTCTATGGTCTCTATATGAGCCTCAGAGTCCTTTGGTTCCTCAGAGGGAAACTCCTTATTGATCACTGGGCGTCCCAGGAGGTCTTCCCCCTTGGGATTCACGTCCTCTCCTTCCCTTACAGGTTCGGCCATGGTACTTATGTCAATGGCCTTGCACTCTCCTTTTGGATTCTCTTCTGTATTGCTTGGGAGAGTACTAGAAGGGATTTCAGTGATCCTTTTACTCAGCTGGCCCACTTGTGCTTCCAAATTTCTAATGGAAGACCTTGTTTCATTCATGAAACTCACAGTGGCCTTAGATAGATCAGAGACTAAATTTGTTAAGCAAGATAGATTCTGCTCAGAATTCTCTGTCTGTTGCTGAGTGGATGATGGAAAAGGCTTGCTATTGCTAAACCTATTTCTTCCACCATTATTAAAGCCTTGTTGAGGCTTTTGATCCTTCCATGAGAAATTTGGATGATTTCTCCATGATGGGTTATAGGTATTTCCATAAGGTTCACCTAAGTAATTCACCTCTGCTATTGCAGGGTTTTCAGGATCATAAGCTTCTTCTACATAAGAAGCCTCTTGAGTACTGTTGGATGCAGCTTGCATTCCATTCAGACTCTGAGAAATCATATTGACTTGCTGAGTCAATATTTTGTTCTGAGCCAATATGGCATTCAGAGTATCAACTTCAAGAACTCCCTTCTTCATAGGCATCCCATTACTCACAGGATTCCTCTCAGAAGTGTACATGAACTGGTTATTAGCAACCATGTCAATGAGTTCTTGAGCTTCTGCAGGTGTTTTCTTTAGGTGAATGGATCCACCTGCAGAAGTATCCAATGACATCTTTGATA
This sequence comes from Arachis ipaensis, assembly GCF_059453495.1. Taxonomy (NCBI): domain Eukaryota; kingdom Viridiplantae; phylum Streptophyta; class Magnoliopsida; order Fabales; family Fabaceae; genus Arachis; species Arachis ipaensis. The sequence goes on from NC_142437.1 coordinate 38,109,639, forward strand.
ACTCAGATAAACCATCATAGAATATATCCAGGATGGTCCATTCTGAAAGCACGTCAGAAGGACACTTTTTGGTCAACTGTTTGTATCTTTCCCAAGCTTCATAGAGGGATTCACCATCTTTTTGTTTGAAGGTTTGAACATCCACTCTAAGCTTGCTCAACTTTTGAGGAGGAAAGAACTTGGCTAAGAAATCCGTGACCAGCTTATCCCAAGAGTTCAGGCTGTCTTTGGGTTGAGAGTCCAACCATATTCTAGCTCTGTCTCTTACAGCAAAAGGGAAAAGCATGAGCTTGTAGACTTCAGGATCTACTCCATTAGTCTTAACAGTATCACAGATCTGCAAGAATTCAGTTAAGAACTGAAAAGGATCTTCATATGGAAGTCCATGAAACTTGTAGTTCTGCTGCATCAGAGAAACTAGCTGAGGTTTCAGCTCAAAATTGTTTGCTCCAATGGCAGGAGTGGAGATGCTTCTTCCATGTAAATTGGAATTTGGTGCAGTAAAGTCACCAAGCATTCTCCTTGCATTGTTGTTGGGTTCGGCTGCCATCTCCTTTACTTGTTCGAAATTTTCAATCAAGTTGTCTCTGGATTGTTGTAATTTAGCTTCTCTTAGTTTCCTCTTCAGAGTCCTTTCAGGTTCTGGATCAGCTTCAACAAGAATGCCTTTTTCCTTGTTCCTGCTCATAAGAAAGAGAAGAAATCAAGAAAAGAAGAGGAATCCTCTATGTCACAGTAAAGAGGTTCCTTATTGTTAGTAGAAGAAAAGAAGAAGAGAAAAATCTGAACTTAGAAAGAGAGAGGGAGAGAGTTCGGATTTTTGGTGGGTGAGGGAGAGATGTTAGTAGATGAATAAATAAATAGAATAAGATGAGAGAGGGAAAATTTCGAAAATAATTTTTGAAAAAGAGTTAGTGATTTTTGAAAATAGTTTTTGAAAAAGGTTAGTAGTTTTCGAAAATTAAGATTTAAAAATTGAAATAATTAGTTAATTAAAAAGAAATTTTGAAAAAGAGGGAGATATTTTCGAAAATTGGAGAGAGAGAGAGTTAGTTAGGTAGTTTTGAAAAAGATAAGAAACAAACAAAAAGTTAGTTAGTTAGTTGAAACAAATTTTGAAAAGATAAGAAGTTAGGAAGTTAGAAAAGATATTTTGAAATCAAATTTTTAAAAAAGATAAGATAAGAAGATATTTTTGAAAAGATATGATAGAAATTAGTTTTTGAAAAAGATTTGAATTTTAAAATCACAATTAATGACTTGATTCACAAGAAATCATAAGATATGATTCTAGAACTTAAAGTTTGAATCTTTCTTAACAAGTAAGTAACAAACTTGAAATTTTTTGAATCAAAACATTAGTTGTTATTGTTATTTTCGAAAATTTGATATAAAAATAAAAAAAAGATTTTTGAAAAATATTTTTAAAAATTTCGAAAATAACTAAGAAAAATGAAAAAGATTTGATTTTTGAAAAAGATTTTGAAAAAGATAAGATTTTTAAATTGAAAATTTGATTTGACTCATAAAAACAACTAGATTTTAAAAATTTTGAAAAAGTCAAATCTAATTTTTGAAATTTTAAGAGAGAAAAAGGGAAAGATATTTTTTTGATTTTTGAATTTTTATGATGAGAGAGAAAAACAAGAAAAATGATGCAGTGCATGAAAGTTATGGATCAAAACATGTGATGCATGCAAGAATGCTATGAATGTCAAGATGAACACCAAGAACACTTTGAATGTCAAGATGAACACCAAGAACATATTTTTGAAAAATTTTTAATGCAAGGAAAACATGCAAGACACCAAACTTAGAATTCTTTAATGCTTAGACACTAAGAATTCAAGAATGCATATGAAAAACAAGAAAAGACACAAAACATGCAAATGCAAAGATCAAACAAGAAGACTTACCAAGAACAACTTGAAGATCATGAAGAACACTATGAATGCATGAAAATTTTCGAAAAATGCAAGATGGGTATGCAATTGACACCAAACTTATAACATGACTCAAGACTTAAACAAGAAACACAAAAAATATTTTTGATTTTTATGATTTTCTAAATTTTTTGTATTTTTTTTTTCGAAAATTATTTGAAAAACAAAAAAAATAAGGATTTCAAAATTTTTAATATGAATTCCAGGAATCTTATGCTCTTTTAGTTTAAAGCTCCAATCAAAGGGTCAGGCATGGCATAATAGCCAGCCAAGCTTTAGCATGTAACAGGTAGATCATGAACAGTAGTAGGTGGATTAGCACCAACTAGCTTGCTCTTGATAACAAATTGGAAGCCTCAGTCCAAAGGAATTTAGACATGGCTTTACAGCCAGCCAGGCTTCACATGCTTTGTGAAACACTAGAATTCATTCTTAAAAATTTTGAATAAAATTATAAAATTTTTGAAAACATTTTTCATTTTTAAAATTTTTTCGAAAACAAAGGAGAAAATTTTGAAAGATTTTTGAAAAATTTTTGAAAAGAAAATAAAAAGAAAATTACCTAATCTGAGCAACAAGATGAACCGTCAGTTGTTCAAACTCGAACAATTCCCGGCAACGGCGCCAAAAACTTGGTGCGCAGAAATTGTGATTACACTTTGATTATGTGAAATTCATTGCTCTTTCTTTCCCTGGTGATGGCGCCAAAAATATGATGCCAATACCATGGTTCACAACTTCGCACAACTAACCAGCAAGTGCACTGGGTCGTCCAAGTAATACCTTACGTGAGTAAGGGTCGAATCCCACGGAGATTGTTGGTATGAAGCAAGCTATGGTCACCTTGTAAATCTCAGTCAGGCGGATATAAAATAGTAATGGATTTTTCGAAAATTAATTAATAAAATAGGGATAGAAATACTTATGTAATTTATTGGGGAGAATTTCAGATAAGCAAATAGAGATGCTTTCGTTCCTCTGAACCTCTGCTTTCCTGCTATCCTCATCCAATCAGTCTTACTCCTTTCTATGGCTGGCTTTATGTGATACATCACCATTGTCAATGGCTACTTTCGGTCTTCTCTCGGGAAAATGATCCAAATGCCCTGTCACGGCACGGCTAATCGTCTGGAGGCATCACCCTTGTCAATGGTTTCATCTTATCCTCTCAGTGAAAATGGTCAACGCACCCTGTCACGGCACGGCTATTCATCTGTCGGTTCTCGATCTTGCTGGAAAAGGATTTACTATCCTTTTGCGTCTGTCACCACGCCCGGAAATTGCGAGTTTGAAGCTCGTCACAGTCATTCAATCATTGAATCCTACTCGGAATACCATAGACAAGGTTTAGACTTTCCGGATTCTCTTGAATGTCGCCATCATTCTAGCTTACACCACGAAGATTCTGATTAAGAGATCTAAGAGATACTCATTCAATCTAATGTAGAACGGAAGTGGTTGTCAGGCACGCGTTCATAGGGAATGATGATGATTGTCACGTTCATCACATTCAGGTTGAAGTGCGAATGAATATCTTAGAAGCGAAATAAGATGAGTTGAATAGAGAACAGTAGTACTTTGCATTAATCTTTGAGGAATAGCAGAGCTCCACACCTTAATCTATGGAGTGTAGAAACTCTACCGTTGAAAATACATAAGTGAATAGAGGGTAAGCATGGCCGAATGGCCAGCCTCCCATGGAGGTCTAAAGATCTAAAAATGATCAAAAGATGTCAAATACAATAGTGAAATGTCCTATTTATAATAAACTAGCTACTAGGGTTTACAGAAGTAAGTAATTGATGCATAAATCCACTTCCGGGGCCCACTTGGTGTGTGCTTGGGCTGAGCTTTAACTTTTCACATGCAGAGGCTATTTGTGGAGTTGAACGCCAGGTTTTGATCCATTTCTGGCGTTCAACTCTGGTTTTTGATCCCTTTCTGGCGCTGAACTCCAGAATTGGGCAGAGAGCTGGCGTTGAACGCCAGTTTGCGTCATCTAAATTTGGGCAAAGTATGGACTATTATACATTGCTGGAAAGCCCTGGATGTCTACTTTCTAACGCAATTAGAAGCGCGCCATTTCGAGTTCTGTAGCTCCAGAAAATCCACTTTGAGTGTAGGGAGGTCAGAATCCAACAACATCAGCAGTCCTTCTTCAACCTCTGAATCTGATTTTTGCTCAAGTCCCTCAATTTCAACCAGAAAATACCTGAAATCACAGAAAAACACACAAACTCATAGTAAAGTCCAGAAATGTGAATTTAACATAAAAACTAATGAAAACATCCCTAAAAGTAACTAGATTCTACTAAAAACATACTAAAAACAATGCCAAAAAGCGTATAAATTATCCGCTCATCACATTCCCAATATTCGTAAAGGGTCTCTGACTTGCCTTGGATAATGCAGGAAATCTCCTTCCTCAGTCTATCTGTAACTTCAGCTGGAAAGTATTTTTTCAGGAACTCCTTCTGAGCAGATCCCTGTTGGTAACGACTACTTCAGGCTAAGTGTATAACCACTCCTTTGCCTTTTCCTCAAGAGGAAAACGGGAAGGCAGATAGCAAAATAGTAGTTTTATCTGCACCGTGAGGCCTAGCAGTTGAGCAGGCTGTCTGAAAATCCCTGAGGTGCTTGATAGGCTCCTAAGTAGGTAAGCCATGAAACTTAGGTATTAGATTGATTAGCGCAGTCTTCAGTTCAAACTCTGCAGCCAGATTTGGGTGACGTGCTAGATACGATTGTAATGTAAAGTCTGGAGCTCTCTCTTCCTGGAGAGTAATCCTTCTGGGCTCCGCCACATTACCTGCACGTAAATCAACAGTATCAGTAGAAGAGGAGCTTGTTTCTTCCTCAGATGGCGCTTCATATTCGCCCTCAGATAAGACTGGTGAATTGGTAAGAACCACTTCACCACCCTCAGAGGCTAACCTACGCCGAGCTTGCCTAATACGTGAAATAGTTCTTTCAATTTCAGGAGCAAACGCGGCTAAGCTCGGGTCAGGCGGTGAACGCGTCATTCAATGAAAGAAACATACAGTTCATGTTAATAAAATAAAATAAAATATGCAAAAATTAAAAATATGTACACTAACTAATAATTTAGCACACAATTGCAACTCCCCGGCAACGGCGCCAAAAATTGATGCGAGCGGAAATTAGCCAATTAAGAATTTATAATAAGAACAGCGTTGCAAGTACAGTTCTTAATCGACAAAAAATCCGCTTATCAATTTAGAAGGGTTGTCACAAATTTAGAATAAAAATACTAGGAGTAGAAATCGCAGGTCGTCTCCCAACGAGTTGACAAAAGGGTGCTATTTTATCAGTCAGGAATTTTCTGAGAAATTTGAGAGTTCGAGAACAAAAAAAATAAAGGATTGTGAATTAAAGCAATGTAAATTAAAAGAGATTTATATAATCAAATAAAAAGCCTTGACCGGGGAAGATTAATTGGAAGTTCTATCCTTGTTAGATTTTCCCAAGTATAGTATCAAGAGGTTGTTATTTTCACTTAGTTAACCCTTACTAAATAAAGGAAAGTCAAGTGATTGAGCTAACTCTTATTTGCAAGTCCTAATCCTCTCCCTTGGGAAGGATTAGCGTTAGTTAATAGAGAATTAGCTAACAACTTCCAATTTAACTAATCACTTGAGTATTCCAACTCAAGGGTCTCCTTTTAATCAACCCCCAAGTCAAGTTGGGAGTCTACTCTATTGACATGAATATAACGTTCACAGAAATATAAGAAGAAGACGTTATAAATTAAATAAAATAGGAACTGAAAATTAATTAATGGTAAAAATAATTTTATGCATTAATAAATCCCAAATTGCAACATACGTATCTGAACAGGGTTAATAAGTAATCAAAAGAGTAAAGGAATAAGAAAGCAAACTAGAATAATAGCAACTTCAACGGAGGTAGTATCTCTTCTCAATATCCAAAGCAAAAGCATAAAACTCTAAAACTATGAATGTGAAGAAACCTAGAGGGAGAGTGATTTCTTTCTAAGATTCTAATCTAAAATCTAAAACTATGCGAATGAGAATGTGTGTTGAGTCTCTGCTCGTCCCCTGGCTCTAGTCTGTGTTTCTGGGCCGAAAACTGGGTCCAAACTCGGCCCAAAATTGCCCCCAGCATTTTCTGCGATTTCTGCAGGTAGCGCATGTCACGCGTACACGTCAGTCACGTGTACGCGTCGTTTGGAGATTTTCCTTGTCACGCGTATGCGTCAGGCACGCGCACGCGTGAGCCATGCGTGTGCGTCACTCCTCGCTGGTTGTCTCCTTTATTTCTTGTGCTCCTTCCATTTTTGCAAGCTTCCTTTCCATCCTTTAAGTCATTCCTGCCCTATAAAGCCTGAAAACACTTAACACACAGATCACGTCATCGAATGGTATAAAGGAGGATTAAAAATATACAATTTAAAGGCTTGGAAAGCAAGTTTTCAATTATAGAACAAAATTAGAAAGGAATTGTAAAATCATGCAATTGTATGAATAAGTATGCAAAGACTTGATTAAAACCACTCAATTGAGCACAAGATAAACCATAAAATAGTAGTTTATCAAGTCCTCCTTATGTATGCAAATATTTGAAGCATGTTAAAGGAAAAGAAAAAGTTTTTTCATATTCCAAAATTGAAAATAAGACTTATTCTTTTGATATTTCTAAGGGAGGTCAAATATTTGAGGTTTTATTAAAAGATAAGCAGCTTATTTTTCTAGAAGGAAAAAAGATGCCTTCAGTTGATGAAATAAAGAATGAAAAATTTTGTAAGTTTCATTAGGTATTTTCACACACCACTAATAATTGCATCCGTTTCAGGAATTTATTACAAAAAGCCATTGAGGAGGGAAGGTTGAAGTTTAAGGATAAAACTACTTTGAAGGTGGACACTAAACTATTTGCTGCTGATTCAAATTATGTTGAGCCATTCAATTTGTCAGTTAACATGATAGAAATTGATGCCACAATGGCTAGTGCTCATGATGAAAATAAAGACCTGAGGGCTTTTAAGCAAGACCAGAAGCCAGTTTATCCTCGTCCTGGTGAGGATATGTTAGATTTTTTGCTGAGAATTAAAGAATCTGACAGCACCGTACCATCGCTATGTGCCCAAGGTGCAGTGCTATTTTTGACAAGAAAGCTGCAAAAGAATTTGAAAAGTACAGAGTTGAAGAGAAGGAAAAGACTGAGTTGAACAAGTGTGTCAATAACACTGGGATACAACCCGTCAACTAGAAGATGAAGACTGTGGTCATGATTAATGGAAAACTTGATGGTTTTTCTCAAAAGACAAGAGTTCCTACCACCAAAATTTCAAACAATAAATGGATCCAAAATGTAAAAAAGGTACAGAATCAACCTACTGCTTTTTCAAGAGAAAAAAACAAATGGGTGAGGCCTATACCTTTTAAGCCCAGGTACTACGAGTCCTAGTTATGGAACCTGAATCATGCACAAGATTGAGGTAGTGTATATATTCCAAAAAATATACCTATTCCCTCAAAGCCAATTTATTCTTGTCATAATCCTAATATGCAGCAGATTTCTAATTATTCTCCTTGGCCAAATTGTCAAAATATTCCAAACTATTCTCCTTTTACGACTTTTGAGCAAAAAGAGAATATACCTAAGTATGTTCCTTTAGATCCATACAAGGGGCATGATGAAGATTTTTCTCCTTTGTCAACCATGGCTAAATCTGCAAAAACAGGCAATTCTTCTAGTCACCCTAAATGTAATAAAAATGTAAAGAAGAGTCTAGCTAGAAAGAAGGTAATAATTGAACACAAGGGAGAAAAATATGAAGATTTAATTACTGATAATTTTGACACTGGTTTTGATGACAGCTTAGAAGCTTAAGTAACCTATAGTTGTAGTGTCAATACTACCTGAGGAGTATAGTCAAGTCCAAAGAGTATAATCATTAAAAGATGATTGTTATGATGTCTTTCCTGAAAGAGAATGCTTATTGCTAGATGACAATATGTGTGGTAGAGGATTGTTTAAGAAACCTACTGAAAATGACAAGGAGCATTTGCGTTCACTGCATATCAATGCTCGTGTTGATGGAAGGATAGTCATGAGATTTTAGTTGATAGGGGAGTTGCTGTCAATCTCATGCCTGAAAGAATGATGGAAAGACTTGGAAAGAATGAAAAATATTTGATCAAAAGTAGCATTAGGGTGACAGATTTTAATGGAAGGACTTCTTTTGTTAAAGGTGTGGTTCTGCTATCAATTGAGGTTGGTTCTGTCAATAGGCCAACTCTGTTTGTTGTTGTTTCATCTAAAGCTGGTTTTAACTTGCTTTTGGGACGTGATTAGATTCATGGAATGGGTGTTATTCCATCTACTCTACATCAAAAGTTGATTTTCTGGAATGAAGATGGAGGAGTGGAAGAAGTTCTTGCTGACAATAGTACCTGTTACTATGATGAGATGCATGTGGAATGCAGGATGTATAATCCTAAAGTCAAGCCGCTGATGGTTGACACCAAGGCATTTAATCTTGAAAATATTAAGATGTGAAAAATAGATATGAATGCTGAAAAAGGACTGCAGATGTTGTTGGATTCTGACCTCCCTGCACTCAAAGTAGATTTTCTGGAGCTAAAGAAGTCCAATTGGCACGCTCTTAATTGCGTTGGAAAGTAGACATCCTGGGATTTCCAGCAATATATAATAGTCCATACTTTGCCCAAGATTTGATGGCCCAAACAGGCGTTCCAAGTCAGCTCAAGAATTCTGGCGTTTAACTCCGAAACTGGCACAAAAGCTGGAGTTAAACGCCCAAACTGGCACAAAAGCTGGCGTTTAACTCCAAGAAAAGTCTCTACACGAAAATGCTTCAATGCTCAGTCCAAGCACACACCAAGTGGGCCCGGAAGAAGATTTCTGCATTAATTACCTATTTCTGTAACCCTAAGCTACTAGTTTTCTATAAATAGGACCTTTTGCTATTGTATTTTGAGATCACTTTTACACACTTTTCATATACTTTCATAGATCTTTTCACGTTTGGGGGCTGGCCTCACGGCCATGCCTGAACCTTGTTCTTATCTATTTTCAATGGTGGAGTTTCTACACACCATAGATTAAGGTGTGGAGCTCTGCTGTTCTTCATGAATTAATACAAAGTACTATTGTTTTTCAATTCAACTCAAATCTATTTCTTTTCCAAGATATTCATTCGTTCTTCAACTTGATGAATGTGATGATCCGTGACACTCATCATCATTCTCACCTATGAACATGTGACTGACAACCACCTTTGTTCTACTAGCAATGGCTTGAATGCGTATCTCTTGGGTTTCTAATCTAAGATTGGAACCTTCGTGGTATAGGCTAGAATTATTGGCGGCCATTCCTGAGATTCGCAAAGTCTAAACCTTGTCTGTGGTATTCCGAGTAGGATCTGGGAAGGGATGACTGTGACGAGCTTCAAACTCGCGATTGTGGGGCGTGTGACAGATGCAAAAGGATCAATGGATCCTATTCCGACATGATCGAGAACAGACAGCTGATTAGCCGATGTTGTGACAGAGCATCAGGACCATTTTCACTGAGAGGACGGGATGTAGCCATTGACAACGGTGATGCCCAACATAAAGTTTGCCATGGAAAGGAGTATGAATGATTGGAAGAAGGCAATAGGAAAGCAGAGATTCAAGGGGAACAAAGCATCTTCATACGCTTATCTGAAATCCACCAATGAATTACATAAGTATCTCTATCTTTATTTTATGTTTTATTCATCTTTTAATTATCAATTCTTCATCACCATCTGAATCTGCCTGACTGATATTTACAAGATGACCATAGCTTGCTTCAAGCCGACAATCTCCGTGGGATCGACCCTTACTCACGTAAGGTTTATTACTTGGACGACCCAGTGCACTTGCTGCTTAGTTGTGCGGAATTGTGACAAAGTGTGATTCACATTTGAGAGCACCAAGTCTTTGGCGCCGTTGTTGATGATCACAATTTCGTGCACCAAGTTTTTGGCGCCGTTGCCGGGGATTGTTCGAGTTTGGACAACTGACGGTTCATCTTGTTGCTTAGATTAGGTACTTTTCCTCTTTAATTTTTGAAATTTTTTTTCAAAAATACAAAAATATTTTCTATTTTGTTCTTCAGAGTTTTTAAGAATGAATTCTAGAGTTTCATGATGATTTGTTGAAGTCTGGCTGGCTGAGAAGCCATGTCTAATCTTTTGGACCGAGGTTTCAACTTATCATCACAAGAGCTTGTTGATTTCTATCAATTTTGCTGTCGAAAGCAATGATCTGCTAAAGCTTGGCTGACCATTGGCCATGTCTAGTGTTTTGAACCGGAGCTTTCATTGAAAGCTTGGCTGGCTAGTAAGCCATGTCTAATTCCTGGACCAGAGTCTTAGACTAGCATTGCAATGATTCCTGGAATTCTTATTAAAAGTTTTGATTCTCTTTATTTTCTTTTCCATATAAGTTTCGAAAATCACAAAAAAAAAATTATAAAACCATAAAAATAAAAAATATTTTATGTTTCTTGTTTGAGTCTATTGTCTACTTTTAAGTTTGGTGTCAATTACATGTTTCTATTCTTCTTGTATTTTTCGAATTCATGCATGTTCTTCATTGATCTTCAAGTTGTTCTTGATGATTTCATTGCTCTGATCTTTAAATTCTCTTGTTTTGTGTGTTTTGTTGTTTCTCATATGCATTCTCAATTTGTTAGTATCTTTTATATGAAAATTTTTAAGTTTGGTGTCCTGCATGCATTGTTTATTTTATCTTAGTTGCATTCTTATTGTTTCTCATCATTAAAAATTCAAAAATATTTTCAAAATTGTGTCTTTTCAAGTCAATAATACAGAGAATTGAAGATTCAGAACATTCAGCAGAGGAATCAAACAGAAAAAGCTGGGCGTTCAAAACGCCCAGTGAAGAAGGAAAACTGGCATTTAAACGCCAGCCAGGGTACTTGGCTGGGTGTTTAACGCCCAAAAAGGTAGAGTTTTGGGCGTTAAACGCCAGAATGGGCACCATTCTGGGCGTTTAACGCCAGGATGACACTAGAGGGAAGATTTTGTTTTTAATTCACATTTTTTCAAGTTTTCATTTTTTTTCAAAATCAAATCTTTTTCAAATCATATCTTTTCAATCATATCTCTTTCAAAATCAATTTCTTCCCATGTTATATTTATTTTTGCTATTTTCAAAAATCCTTGCTTCAATTAAAGATTTACTTCAAAATTTTCAAGTTGTTACTTGCCTATTAAGAAAGGATCAAACTTTAAATTTTAAAATCATATCTTTTAATTTCTTGATAGTCAAGTAATCAACTTTAATTTTAAAAATTTTCTTTTTCTAAATTGATTTTCAATCATATCTTTTCAAACATATCTTTTCAATCACATCTTTTTCAAAATTAATTTTTTTCAATCATATCTTTTTTCTAATTTCAAAATCTTTTTCAAAAATCACTTTATTTCTTTCCCAATCTTAGTTTTCAAAAATCTCAATCAAATTTTCAAATTTTTTTAAAAATATTTTAATTTATTTTCGAAAATTCTTCCCCTCTTTTTACATCCTTCTATTTAAAGGACTAAGACTCCTTGGTGCAATTCGAACTCTGTCCCTCTTGATAAGTTCGAATTCCCTCTTCTCCACCTCCTCCTTCTATTCTTCTTTTCCTCTGACACCTCAAGGAATCTCTATACTGTGACATAGAGGATTCCCTACTTTCTTGTTCTCTTCTCTTTCATATGAGCAGGAACAAAGATAAAGTCATTCTGAACTTCAAGGGATAAAGTGAGATGCCAAAACTGTTCAGAAGCAAAAAGCTAAAAGCCCCGCTCATCTAATTAATGCTGATCTTCATAGATGTTTTTGGAATTCATTGTACATTCTCTTCTTTTTTATCCTATTTGATTTTCAGTTGCTTGGGGACAAGCAACAATTTAAGTTTGGTGTTGTGATGAGCGGATAATTTATACGCTTTTTGGCATTATTTTTAGTATGTTTTTAGTATATTTTAATTAGTTTTTATTATATTTTTATTAGTTTTTAAATAAAAATCACTCTTCTGGACTTTACTATGAGTTTGTGTATTTTTCTGTGATTTCAGGTATTTTCTGGCTGAAATTGAGGGACCTGAGCAAAAATCTGATTCAGAGGCTGAAAAAGGACTGCAGATGCTGTTGGATTCTGACCTCTCTGCACTCAAAGTGGATTTTATGGAGCTACAGAAGCCCAATTGGCGCTCTCTCAATTGCGTTGGAAAGTAGACATCCTGGGCTTTCCAGCAATATATAATAGTCTATACTTTGCGCGAGATTTGATGGCCCAAACAGGCGTTCCAAGTCAGCTCAAGAATTCTGGCGTTTAACTTCGAAACTGGCACAAAAGCTGGAGTTAAACGCCCAAACTGGCACAAAAGCTGGCGTTTAACTCCAAGAAAAGTCTCTACACGAAAATGCTTCAATGCTCAGCCCAAGCACACACCAAGTGGGCCCGAAAGAAGATTTCTGCATTAATTACCTATTTCTGTAACCCTAAGCTACTAGTTTTCTATAAATAGGACCTTTTGCTATTGTATTTTGAGATCACTTTTACACACTTTTCATATACTTTCATAGATCTTTTCACGTTTGGGGGCTGGCCTCATGGCCATGCCTGAACCTTGTTCTTATGTATTTTCAACGGTGGAGTTTCTACACACCATAGATTACGGTGTGGAGCTCTGCTGTTCTTCATGAATTAATACGAAGTACTATTGTTTTTCTATTCAACTCAAGTCTATTTCTTCTCCAAGATATTCATTCGTTCTTCAACTTGATGAATGTGATGATCCGTGACACTCATCATCATTCTCACCTATGAACATGTGACTGACAACCACCTCTGTTCTACTAGCAATGGCTTGAATGTGTATCTCTTGGGTTTCTAATCTAAGATTGGAACCTTCGTGGTATAGGCTAGAATTATTGGCAGCCATTCCTGAGATCCGGAAAGTCTAAACCTTGTCTGTGGTATTCCGAGTAGGATCTGGGAAGGGATGACTGTAACGAGCTTCAAACTCGCGATTGTGGGGCGTGTGACAGACGCAAAAGGATCAATGGATCCTATTCCGACATGATCGAGAACCGACAGCTGATTATCCGATGTTGTGACAGAGCATCAGGACCATTTTCATTGAGAGGACGGGATGTAGCCATTGACAACGGTGATGCCCAACATAAAGCTTGCCATGGAAAGGAGTATGAATGATTGGAAGAAGGCAATAGGAAAGCAGAGGTTCAAGGGGAACAAAGCATCTTCATATGCTTATCTGAAATCCACCAATGAATTACATAAGTATCTCTATCTTTATTTTATGTTTTATTCATCTTTTAATTATCAATTCTTCATCACCATCTGAATCTGCCTGACTGAGATTTACAAGATGACCATAGCTTGCTTCAAGCCGACAATCTCCGTGGGATCGACCCTTACTCACGTAAGGTTTATTACTTGGACGACTGGTGCACGAAATTGTGATGTCACATTCATAATTTGTCACAACTTCGATACAACTAACCAGCAAGTGCACTGGGTCGTCCAAGTAATACCTTACGTGAGTAAGGGTCGAATCCCACGGAGATTGTTGGTATGAAGCAAGCTATGGTCACCTTGTAAATCTCAGTCAGGCAGATATAAAGTGATAATGGTGTTTTCGAATATTATATAATAAAATAGGGATAGAGATACTTATGTAAATCATTGGTAGGAATTTCAGATAAGCGAATGGAGATGCTTTTCGTTCCTCTGAACCTCTGCTTTCCTGCTATCTTCATCCAATCAGTCTCACTCCTTTCCATGGCTGGCTTTATGTGATACATCACCACTGTCAATGGCTACTTTCGGTCATCTCTCGGGAAAATGATCCAATGCCCTGTCACGGCATGGCTAATCGTCTGGAGGCATCACCCTTGCCAATGGCTTCATCTTATCCTCTCAGTGAATAATATGCTCACGCACCCTGTCACGGCACGGCTATTCATCTGTCGGTTCTCGATCATGCTGGAATAGGATTTACTATCCTTTTGCGTCTGTCACTAACGCCCTGCAATCGCGAGTTAGGAGCTCGTCACAGTCATTCAATCATTGAATCCTACTCGGAATACCACAGACAAGGTTTAGACTTTTCGGATTCTCTTGAATGCCGCCATCATTCTAGCTTACGCCACGAAGATTCTGGTTAAGAGATCTAAGAGATATTCATTCTAGCTTATTTCATGTAGAACGGAAGTGTTTGTCAGGCACGTGTTCATAGGGGAGATGGTGATGAGCGTCACACATAATCATCACCTTCATCACGTTCTTGGGTGCGAATGGATATCTTAGAAGCGAAATAAGATGAATTGAATAGAAAACAGTAGTACTTGCATTAATCTTTGAGGAACAGCAGAGCTCCACACCTTAATCTATGGAGTGTAGAAACTCTACCGTTGAAAATACATAAGTGAAGGGCCAGGCATGGCCGAGATGGCCAGCCCCCTAAAATGTGATCAATAGTCTCCTAAGATGAACAATGGATTAAAACTGAGACCAAAGATGGTCAAAAAGACTAGTAAAAGGTCCTATTTATAATAAACTAGTCACTAGGGTTTACATGAGTAAGTAATTGATGCATAAATCCACTTCCGGGGCCCACTTGGTGTGTGTTTGGGCTGAGCTTAAGTGTTGCACGTGCAGAGGCCATTTGTGGAGTTGAACGCCAGCTTTTATGCCAGTTTGGGCGTTCAACTCTGGTTTTGGCTCCTTTTCTGGCGCTGGACGCCAGATTTGGGTAGAAAGCTGGCGTTGAATGCCAGTTTACGTCGTCTATTCTTGGCCAAAGTATGGACTATTATATATTTCTGGAAAGCCCTGGATGTCTACTTTCCAAAGCAATTGGAAGCGCGCCATTTCGAGTTCTGTAGCTCCAGAAAATCCACTTTGAGTGCAGGGAGGTCAGAATCCAACAGCATCAGCAGTCCTTTTTCAACCTCTGAATATGATTTCTGCTCAAGTCCCTCAATTTCAGCCAGAAAATACCTGAAATCACAGAAAAACACAGAAACTCATAGTAAAGTCCAGAAATGTGAATTTAACATAAAAACTAATGAAAACATCCCTAAAAGTAACTAGATCCTACTAAAAACATACTAAAAACAATGCCAAAAAGCGTATAAATTATCCGCTCATTACAACACCAAACTTAAATTGTTGCTTGTCCCCAAGCAACTAAAAATCAAATAGGATAAAAAGAAGAGAATATACTATAAATTCCAAACTATCAATGAAACATAGCTCCAATCAAATGAGCGGGACTTATAGCTTTTTGCCTCTTGAATAGTTTTGGCATCTCACTTTATCCATTGAGGTTCAGAATGATTGGCATCTATAGGAACTTCAGATTTTGAATAGTGTTATTGACTCTCCTAGTTCAGTATGATGATTCTTGAACACAGCTTCTTTATGAGTCTTGGCCGTGGCCCTCAGCACTTTGTTTTCCAGTATTACCACCGGATACATAAATGCCATAGACACATAATTGGGTGAACCTTTTCAGATTGTGACTCAGCTTTGCTAAAGTCCCCAATTAGAGGTGTCCAGGGTTCTTAAGCACACTCTTTTTTTGCTTTTGGACCTTGACTTTAACCACTCAGTCTCAAGTTTTCACTTGACACCTACACGCCACAAGCACATGGTTAGGGACAGCTTGGTTTAGCCGCTTAGACCAGGATTTTATTCCTTTAGGCCCTCCTATCCACTAATGCTCAAAGCCTTGGGATCCTTTTTATTTGCCCTTGCCTTTTGGTTTTAAGGGTTATTGGCTTTTTCTGCTTGCTTTTTCTTTTTCTTTCTAAATTTTTTTTCGCCTATTTTTTTTCTCTCTCTTTTTTTTTCTGCAAGCTTTGTTTTTTTTTTTTTTGCTGCTTTTTCTTGCTTCAAAAATCATTTTTATGATTTTTCAGATTATCAAATAACATGTCTCCTAGTCATCATTCTTTCAAGAGCCAACATATTTAACATTCTTAAACAACAACTTCAAAAGACATATGCACTGTTCAAGCATACATTCAGAAAACAAGAAGCATTGTCACCACATCAATATAATTAAGCTAAGTTCAAGGATAAATTCGAAACTCATGTACTTCTTGTTCTTTTGAATTAAAACATTTTTCATTTAAGAGAGGTGATGGATTCATAGGACATTCATATCTTTAAGACAAAGTTACTAACTACTAATGATCATGTAGTGAAGACACAAACATAGATAGGCACATAACATAGAAAACGAAAAACAGAAGAAAGAAGAACAAGGAATGAATCCACCTTAGTGATGGTGGCGTTTCCTTCTTGAGGAACCCATGATGTCCTTGAGCTCTTCTATGTCTCTTCCTTGTCTTTGTTGCTCCTTCCTCATTGCTTTTTGATCTTCTCTTATTTCATGAAGCATGATGGAGTGTTCTTGATGTTCCACCCTTAGTTGTCCCATATTGGAACTCAATTCTCCTAGGGAGGTGTTGATTTGCTCCCAATAATTTTGTGGAGGAAAGTGCATTTGAGGCATCTCCGGGATCTCATGGAAATGAGCTTCTTGCGCCTCTTGAGCTCCATGATTGGGCTCTCTTGCTTGCTCCATCTTTTTCTTAATGATGGGCTTGACCTCTTTAATGAGGATATCTCCCTCTATGTCAATCCCAGCTGAATTGCATAGGTGGCAAATGAGGTGAGGAAAGGCTAATCTTGCCATGGTGGAGGACTTGTCAGCCACCTTGTAGAGTTCTTGAGGTATAATCTCATGAACTTCCACCTCTTCTCCAATCATAATGCTATGGATCATGATGGCCCGGTCTATAGTAACTTCAGACCGGTTGCTAGTGGGAATGATTGAGCATTGAATAAACTCCAACCATCCTCTAGCCACAGGCTTGAGGTCCAATCTTCTTAGTTGAACCGGCTTGCCTTTGGAGTCAATCTTCCATTGAGCTCCTTCTACACATATGTCCATAAGGACTTGGTCCAACCTTTGATCAAAGTTGACTCTCCTTGTGTAGGGGCGTGCGTTCTCTTCCATGTATGGCAAGTTGAACGCCAACCTCACATTTTCCGGACTAAAATCTAAGTATTTCCCCCGAACCATTGTAACATAGTTCTTTGGATCCGGGTTCTTACTTTGATCATGGTTCTTGGTGATCCATGCATTGGCATAGAATTCTTGAACCATTAGGATGCCGACTTGTTGGATGGGATTTGTTAGAACTTTCCAACCTCTTCTTTGAATTTCATGTCGGATCTCCGGATACTCATTTCTTTTGAGTTTAAAAGGGACCTCAGGGATCACCTTCTTCTTGGCCACAACATCATAGAAGTGGTCTTGATGGGCTTTGGAGATGAACCTTTCCATCTCCCATGACTCGGATGTGGAAGCTTTTGTCTTCCCTTTTCCTCTTCTAGAGGATTCTCCGGTCTTAGATGCCATCAATGGTAATGGAAAAACAAAAAAGCTATGCTTTTACCACACCAAACTTAGAATATTGCTCGCCCTCGAGCAATAAACAAAAGAATAGAAGAAGAAGAAGAAGAAATATGGAGAGGGAGAGGGAGATGTGGTTTCGGCCAAGAGGAGTGTAGAGGGGTGTGTTGTGTGAATTTGATGAAGAATGGAGGTCTTTATATAGGGAAGGGAGGGGGGTTAAGGTTCGGCCATATGGGTGGGTTTGGGTGGGAAATTGGTTTTGAATTTTGAAGGTAGGTGGAGTTTATGAGGTAGGTTTATGGGGAAGAGTGGATGGATGTGAGTGGTGAAGAGGTGATGGGGAAGAGAGATTGAGGTGATTGGTGAAGGGTTTTTGGGGAAGAGTGTTTATTGGGTTGTGTGAAAGAGAGTGGTGAGAAGAAGTGAGTGGAGGTAGGTGGGGATCCTGTGGGGTCCACAGATCCTGAGTGGATCCTGTGGGGTCCACAGATCCTGAGTTGTTCAAGGATTTACATCCCTGCACCCATTAGGCATGTAAAAATGCCTTTGTACCCAACTCTGGGCGTTCAGCGCCAGGTTGGTGGCCATTTTGGGCGTTCAGCGCCCATATGTGTGCCATTTCTGGCGTTGAACGCCAGAACCATGCCTGTTCTGGCGTTCAGCGCCCAGAAGCTGCCCATTTTGGGCGTTCAGCGCCAGAACCATGCTCTGTTCTGGCGCTGAATGCCAGACAGATGCTCCTCCAGGGTGTGATTTTCTTCTGCTGTTTTTGATTCCGTTTTTAATTTTTATATTTATTTTGTGACTCCACATGATCATGAACCTAAGAAAACATGAAAAACAAATAAAAATAAGAATTAGATAAACATTGGGTTGCCTCCCAACAAGCGCTTCTTTAATGTCAATAGCTTGACAGTGGGCTCTCATGGAGCCTCACAGATGTGCAGAGCTTTGTTGAGACTCTCCAACACCAAACTTAGAGTTTGGATATGGGAGTTCAACACCAAACTTAGAGTTTGGTTGTGGCCTCCCAACACCAAACTTAGAGTTTGACTGTGGGGGCTCTGGTTGACTCTGCTTGGAGAGAAGCTTTTTCTGCTTCCTCTCCATGGTTGCAGAGGGAGATCCTTGAGTTTTAAACACAAGGGAGTCCTCATTCCATTGAAGGAATATTTCATCTCTGTCAACATCAATCACAGCTCTTGCTGTGGCCAGGAAAGGTCTTCCTAGGATGATGGATTTATCCTCTTCCTTTCCAGTATCCAGGACTATGAAATCAGCAGGGATGTAAAGGCCTTTAATCTTTACTAACACGTCCTCTACTTGTCCATAAGCCTATTTTCTTGAACTGTCTGCCATCTCTAATGAGATTTTAGCAGCTTGCACCCCATAGATTCCCAGTTTCTCTATTACAGAGAGGGGCATGAGGTTTATTCCTGAACCAAGGTCACATAGAGCCTTAAAGATCATGGTGCCTATGGTGCAGGGTATTATGAACTTTCCAGGATCCTGTCTCTTCTGAGGCAATGTCAGTTGATCCAGATCACTTAGTTCATTGATGAACAAGGGAGGTTCAACTTCCCAAGTATCAATGCCAAATAATTTGGCATTCAGCTTCATGATTGCACCAAGAAACTTGGCAGTTTGCTCTTCAGTAACATCCTCGTTCTCTTCAGAAGAGGAATATTCATCAGAGCTCATGAAGTTCATAAGGAGGTTCAATGGAATCTCTATGGTCTCTAGATGAGCCTCAGAGTCCTTTGGTTCCTCAGAGGGAAGCTCCTTATTGATCACTGGACGTCCCAGGAGGCCTTCCTCCTTGGGATTCGCGTCCTCTCCTCTCCTCACAGGTTCGGCCATGGCGCTTATGTCAATGGCCTTGCATTCTCCTTTTGGGTTCTCTTCTGTATTGCTTGGGAAAATACTAGGAGGGATTTCAGTGATCCTTTTACTCAGCTGGCCCACTTGTGCTTCCAGATTTCTAATGGAAGACCTTGTTTCATTCATGAAGCTTACAGTGGCCTTAGATAGATCAGAGACTAGATTTGCTAAATTAGAAGCATTTTGTTCAGAGTTCTCTCTCTGTTGCTGAGTTGATGATGGAAAAGGCTTGCTATTGCTAAACCTGTTTCTTCCACCATTATTAAAGCCTTGTTGGGGCTTTTGATCCTTCCATGAGAAATTTGGATGATTTCTCCATGTTGAGTTATAGGTGTTTCCATAAGGTTCACCTAAGTAATTTACCTCTGCTATTGCAGGGTTCTCAGGATCATAGGCTTCTTCCTCAGAAGATGCCTCTTGAGTACTGTTGGATGCAGCTTGCATTCCATGCAGACTCTGAGAAATCATATTGACTTGCTGAGTCAATATTTTGTTCTGAGCCAATATGGCATTCAGAGTATCAACTTCAAGAACTCCCTTCTTCATAGGCATCCCATTACTCACAGGATTCCTTTCAGAAGTGTACATGAACTGGTTATTAGCAACCATGTCAATGAGTTCTTGAGCTTCTGCAGGCGTTTTCTTTAGGTGAATGGATCCACCTGCAGAAGTATCCAATGACATCTTAGATAACTCAGACAGACCATCATAGAATATATCCAGGATGGTCCATTCTGAAAGCATGTCAGAAGGACACTTTTTGGTCAACTGTTTGTATCTTTTCCAAGCTTCATAGAGGGATTCACCTTCTTTCTGCCTGAAGGTTTGAACATCAGCTCTAAGCTTTCTCAGCTTTTGAGGAGGAAAGTACTTGGCTAAGAAAGCCGTGACCAGCTTATCCCAAGAGTTCAGGCTGTCTTTAGGTTGAGAATCCAACCATAATCTAGCTCTGTCTCTTACAGGAAAAGGGAAAAGCATGAGCCTGTAGACTTCAGGATCTACTCCATTAGTCTTAACAGTATCACATATCTGCAAGAATTCAGTTAAGAACTGAAAAGGATCTTCAGATGGAAGTCCATGAAACTTGCAGTTCTGCTGCATCAGAGAAACTAATTGAGGTTTCAGCTCAAAGTTGTTTGCTCCAATGGCAGGAATGGAGATGCTTCTTCCATGTAAATTGGAATTAGGTGCAGTAAAGTCACCAAGCATTCTCCTTGCATTGTTGTTGGGTTCGGCTGCCATCTCCTTTACCTGTTCGAAATTTTCAATTAAGTTGTCTCTGGATTGTTGTAATTTAGCTTCTCTTAATTTTCTCTTCAGAGTCCTTTCAGGTTCTGGATCAGCTTCAACAAGAATGCCTTTTTCTCTGTCCCTGCTCATAAGAAAGAGAAGAGAACAAGAAAAGAAGAGGAATCCTCTATGTCACAGTAAAGAGGTTCCTTATTGTTAGTAGAAGAAAAGAAGAAGAAATTCGAACACAGATAGAAGAGGGGGTTCGAATTTGGTGATGATGTGAGGAAGAGATGTTAGTTAATGAATGAATAAATAGAATAAGATGAGAGAGAAGGAGGGAATTTTCGAAATTAATATTTGAAAAAGAGTTAGTGATTTTCGAAAATAGTTTTTGAAAGGGGTTAGTATTTTTTTGTTTTTTTTTTGTTTTTTTTTTTCAAAAAAATTTAAAATTAAAAATAAAAATAATTAGTTAATAAAAAAGAAATTTTTGAAAGAGGGAAGATAATTTCGAAAATTAGAGAGAGAGAGTTGGTTAGGTAGTTTTGAAAAAGTTAAGAAACAAACAAAAAGTTAGTTAGTTAGTTGAAACAAATTTTGAAAGGATAAGAAGTTAGGAAGTTAGAAAAGATATTTTGAAAAGATATTTTTGAAAAAGATAAGATAAGAAGATATTTTTGAAAAGATATGATTGAAATTAGTTTTGAAAAAGATTTGATTTTTAAAATCTCAATTAATGACTTGATTCATAAGAAATCATAAGATATGATTCTAGAACTTAAAGTTTGAATCTTTCTTAACAAGCAAGTAACAAACTTGAAATTTCTGAATCAAAACATTAATTGATTATGTTATTTTTGAAAATTTGATATAAAAATAAGAAAAATATTTTTGAAAAATATTTTTGGAATTTTCGAAAATAACTAAGAATTTTGAAAAAGATTTGATTTTTGAAAAAGATTTTGAAAAAGATAAGATTTTCAAATTGAAAATTTGATTTGACTCATAAGAAACAACTTGATTTTAAAAATTTTTGAAAAAGTCAACTCAAATTTTCGAATTTGATGAGAGAAAAAGGGAAAGATATTTTTTTGATTTTTGAATTTTTATGATGCAAGGGAAAAACAAGAAAAATGATGCAATGCATAAAATTTTTAGATCAAACAATGAATGCATGCATGAATGATATGAGTGTCAAGATGAACACCAAGAACACTTTGAATGTCAAGATGAACATCAAGAACATATTTTTGAAAAATTTTTAATGCAAAGAAAACATGCAAGACACCAAACTTAGAATTCTTTAATGGTTACGCACTAAGAATTCAAGAATGCATACGATAAACATGAAAAGACACAAAACAAAAAATCATCAAGATCAAACAAGAAGACTTACCAAGAACAACTTGAAGATCATGAAGAACACTATGAATGCATGCTATTTTCGAAAAAATGCAAGATGCATATGCAATTGACACCAAACTTATAACATGACTCAAGACTCAAACAAGAAACAGAAAAATATTTTTGATTTTTATGATTTTCTAATTTTTTTTTGGATTTTTTTGAAAATTATATGAAAAAGAAAGAAAAAATGAGGATTCCAAAATTTTTAATATGAATTCCAGGAATCTTGCCATGTTAGTCTAAAGCTTCAGTCCAGGAATTAGACATGGCTCACTAGCCAGCCAAGCTTTCAATGAAAGCTCCAGTCCAAAACACTAGACATGGCCAATGGCCAGCCAAGCTTCAGCATTTAACACGAGAGTATATTGCTCTTGATAACAAATTGCAAGCCTCAGTCCAAATAAATTTAGACATGGCTTTACAGCCAGCCAGGCTTTACATGCTTCATGAAACACTAGAATTCATTCTTAAAAATTTTGAATAAAAAAAATTTTTTTTTTTGAAAACATTTTTTTTCGAAAACAGATGAGAGAATTTTGAAATATTTTTTTGAAAAATTTTTTGAAAAGAGAATAAAAAGAAAATTACCTAATCTGAGCAACAGGATGAACCGTTAGTTGTCCAAACTCGAACAATCCCCGGCAACGGCGCCAAAAACTTGGTGCACGAAATTGTGATGTCACATTCATAATTTGTCACAACTTCGATACAACTAACCAGCAAGTGCACTGGGTCGTCCAAGTAATACCTTACGTGAGTAAGGGTCGAATCCCACGGAGATTGTTGGTATGAAGCAAGCTATGGTCACCTTGTAAATCTCAGTCAGGCAGATATAAAGTGATAATGGTGTTTTCGAATATTATATAATAAAATAGGGATAGAGATACTTATGTAAATCATTGGTAGGAATTTCAGATAAGCGAATGGAGATGCTTTTCGTTCCTCTGAACCTCTGCTTTCCTGCTATCTTCATCCAATCAGTCTCACTCCTTTCCATGGCTGGCTTTATGTGATACATCACCACTGTCAATGGCTACTTTCGGTCATCTCTCGGGAAAATGATCCAATGCCCTGTCACGGCATGGCTAATCGTCTGGAGGCATCACCCTTGCCAATGGCTTCATCTTATCCTCTCAGTGAATAATATGCTCACGCACCCTGTCACGGCACGGCTATTCATCTGTCGGTTCTCGATCATGCTGGAATAGGATTTACTATCCTTTTGCGTCTGTCACTAACGCCCTGCAATCGCGAGTTAGGAGCTCGTCACAGTCATTCAATCATTGAATCCTACTCGGAATACCACAGACAAGGTTTAGACTTTTCGGATTCTCTTGAATGCCGCCATCATTCTAGCTTACGCCACGAAGATTCTGGTTAAGAGATCTAAGAGATATTCATTCTAGCTTATTTCATGTAGAACGGAAGTGTTTGTCAGGCACGTGTTCATAGGGGAGATGGTGATGAGCGTCACACATAATCATCACCTTCATCACGTTCTTGGGTGCGAATGGATATCTTAGAAGCGAAATAAGATGAATTGAATAGAAAACAGTAGTACTTGCATTAATCTTTGAGGAACAGCAGAGCTCCACACCTTAATCTATGGAGTGTAGAAACTCTACCGTTGAAAATACATAAGTGAAGGGCCAGGCATGGCCGAGATGGCCAGCCCCCTAAAATGTGATCAATAGTCTCCTAAGATGAACAATGGATTAAAACTGAGACCAAAGATGGTCAAAAAGACTAGTAAAAGGTCCTATTTATAATAAACTAGTCACTAGGGTTTACATGAGTAAGTAATTGATGCATAAATCCACTTCCGGGGCCCACTTGGTGTGTGTTTGGGCTGAGCTTAAGTGTTGCACGTGCAGAGGCCATTTGTGGAGTTGAACGCCAGCTTTTGTGCCAGTTTGGGCGTTCAACTCTGGTTTTGGCTCCTTTTCTGGCGCTGGACGCCAGATTTGGGTAGAAAGCTGGCGTTGAACGCCAGTTTACGTCGTCTATTCTTGGCCAAAGTATGGACTATTATATATTGCTGGAAAGCCCTGGATGTCTACTTTCCAAAGCAATTGGAAGCGCACCATTTCGAGTTCTGTAGCTCCAGAAAATCCACTTTGAGTACAGGGAGGTCAGAATCCAACAGCATCAGCAGTCCTTTTTCAACCTCTGAATCTGATTTCTGCTCAAGTCCCTCAATTTCAGCCAGAAAATACCTGAAATCACAGAAAAACACACAAACTCATAGTAAAGTCCAGAAATGTGAATTTAACATAAAAACTAATGAAAACATCCCTAAAAGTAACTAGATCCTACTAAAAACATACTAAAAATAATGCCAAAAAGCGTATAAATTATCCGCTCATCAACGACCCAGTGCACTTGCTGGTTAGTTGTGCGGAATTGTGACAAAGTATGATTCACGTTTGAGAGCACCAAGTTTTTGGCGCCATTGTTGATGATCACAATTTCGTGCACCAAATATTGCGATTGTTTTGCATGGGATTATGTAGAGATGCCTGGCTTGAGTCATGATTTAGTAGAGCATCAATTGCCACTAAAAGCCAATGTCAAACCTGTCAAGCAGCCACCAAGGAGATTTCTTCCTGAGGTCGTGCAGAAGATTAAATAAGAGATTGAAAGACTTCTTAAGGCTAAATTTATAAGAACAGCAAGGTATGTCAACTGGATTTCTAATGTTGTTCCTAACATGAAAAAGAATGGAATATTAAGGGTTTGCATTGATTTTAGATATTTAAATTCTGCAATACCAAAAGATGAATATCCAATGCCTATAGCTGATATGTTGATAGATTCTACTACTGGTCATGAAATTTTTTTATTTTATGGATGAATATTCAGGCTATAATCAAATATACATCGCTGAGGAAGATGAGTCAAAAACTGCATTTAGGTGTCTAGATGCATTAGGAACTTTTGAATGGGTTGTGATGCTATTTGGGCTCAAAAATGCCGGTGCAACTTATCAAAGAGCTATGAATAAAATTTTTTGTGACTTTATTGAAAACTTTATGGAAATCTATGTTGATGATGTGGTTGTCAAATTAAATGCTAAAAAAGAGCATCTAGAAAATTTTAAAAAAGCATTTGAAAAAATGAGAAAGTATAAATTGAAAATGAATCCCTTAAAATATACTTTTAGTGTGAGTGCAGGAAATTTTCTTGGTTTCTTGGTGCAAAAAAAAATTGAAATTGCCAAGAACAAGACAAAGGCTATCTTAGAGGCTCCTCCTCTAGCTAACAAAAAATAACTGCAAGCATTTTTAGGGAAAGTCAATTACCTCAGAGGGTTCATTTCCAATCTGTAAGAGAAAACTAAGGTTTTTGTGCCTCTGATCAAGTTGAAAAAAGGGAAAGAGTTCCAGTGGAAAGTAGAGCATCAAGAAGCTTTTGACAACATCAAGCAGTACTTGACTAATCCTCTTGTTATAACACCTCCAAGGCACGGAGCACCTTTAAAACTTTACGTGTCAGCTTTTGAAGTAACAATTGGTGGAATACTGGCCCAAGAAGATGAAGATGGAAACAAAAGAATAATTTATTACCTAAGTTATGTGCTAAATGATATTGAGGGCCGCTATTTTCCAATTGAAAAATTTTGCTTAGCTTTATATCTTTCTTGTTTAAAACTTAAGTACTATATTTCTAAGTTTGATGTTCTTAAATATGTGTTGTCTTCTTCAATCTTGCATGGTAAACTAGAAAAATGGATGTTGGCCTTAATGAAATTTTCTTTATATTTTGTTCCTGCAAGAGCCGTTAAGGGATAAGTTCTAACTGATTTTTTGGTTGACCATCTTTGTATTGACATCGATGAAAGTTTATTGAGTTTTGTTGGTTTGGTGCCTTAGAAATTATATTTTGACAATTGACAGTTCATGCTATAAAGGTGGTGTTGGTATAAGATTTTTAATTATTTCTCCAAGTGGCGAGCCAAGTAAATTTCTCTTTGAATTGAATTATTCATGCTCCAACAATGAGGCAGAGTAGAGAGCGTTAATAATGGGACTGGAATTATTATTAGAAAGAGGAGTTAAAAATATAGAAATTTGGGAGATTCACAGCTTGTAGTTCGTCAAGTATCACTTGAGTATAGGTGTGTTAGTGAAAATTTGAGAAAGTATTTCAATGTGGCTACAAAGTTGTTGAGCGAGATTGACAATGTCATTGTAAGGCATGTTCCAAAGGAATTAAATCAAAAAGTAAATGAATTAGCTCAAATTGCTTCAAGATATAAGATCAAGTCCTCAGCACTAGAAAAATTGGTAAGGATAAAGAAAATATTTATGTCTTCGAGAGAAAGAGATTTGTTATTAAAAAAACTAGACCCCAAAGATTAGAGAGTACCAATTGTGAAATATTTAGACAACCTAAGTCTTAATGTCGATAGAAAACTTAAATATAGGGCTCAAAGTTATGTTCTAATGAATAATGTGTTGTTTAAGAAATCTATTGATGAAAATCTCTTGACATGTTTGGGAGAAAAAGAAGCGTATTTGGTTCTTGTCGAAGTGCATGAAGGAATTTGTGGTGCCCATCAGTTAGGAGAAAAAATAAAATGAGTGATAAATAGGAGAAGATTGTATTGGCCACCTATTCAAAGAGATTGTATAAATTATGCTAGGTCTTGTGAGGAATGCCAAAAACATGAAAATCTTCAACATATTCCAATGTCAGAATTGCACGTTATAGTTATACCATGGCCGTTTAGAGGTTGGGCTTTAGATCTGATTGGGCAGATTCACCCACCTTCTTCTAAAAGTCATATGTTCATTTTGGTTGGAATTGGTTATTTTTCTAAATGGGTAGAGGCTGTCCCTTTAAGGGAGGTGACTCACAATGAACTAATTAATTTCATTAAGGAGCATATTGTGCATAGGTTTGGAATTCCTCAATCTATTACCACTGATCAAGGAACCATGTTTATTGAAAAAATATCATGAAATATGCCAAGTCTAGGAATATAAAAATGCTTTCTTCTACACCTTATTATACCCAAGCAAATGGATAAGTGAAGGCAGCAAATAAAATTTTGATTGCATTAATTAAAAAATACATTAGAAGGCAGCCAAGAGATTGGCACTAAACTCTCAGTCAAGTTCTTTGGGCTTACCAAAATTCTCTAAGAGGTTCTACCGAAACTACCTCATATAAGTTAGTTTACGGTCATGATGCAGTATTGCCAATTGATATCAATTTGTAAAGTATAAGGGTGGCTAGACAAGATGAGATACCAGTAGTAGATTATTGAAATTCTTTGTACGATGAGCTCAATGAACTAGATGATGAAAGGTTGAGAGCTTTAAAGCAGGTGATCTGGCAAAAAGAGATTATGTCAAAATTATATAACCGTCAAGTTAAAATAAAGACATTTGTAGTTGGAGATTTAGTGTAGAAAATAATTTTTCCTATAAAAAAAGTCAAAAATTCATGGTAAGTGGTCTCTAACTTGGAAAGGACCTTATGTGGTTGACAAAGTTTATTCTGGAAATGCCTATAAAATTATTGAAGTTGGATCAGAAAAAAAAAATTTAATAAATGGCAAATATTTGAAAGTATATAGACCAATCATTCATGAGATAAACATTCCACATGTTTAGAAATACAAGAATGTCCAGTTGAAATGTCAAAGTCTAAAAAAAAGAGCTAACTAATATTTACAATCTAGTTTGTGAAGGCTGACATATCCATGTGATTCCTGTAAATTGTAAGTTCCATTGACATTGTAAAGCATTAAGTTTATAAGGCAAATATGCATTCAAGGTATTAATTTAAAATAAGAATCAATGCAAAAAAAATACCTTATTATCATTTTCTGAGTGCAGTACAACACAAGCCAACGTATAGAAATGAAAGGTTTAGTGAATAAATATGTATACAGCTAGAAGCTTGTTAACAAATGCACATTTGATTTACTTTGATAGTACTTGAGGCAAATACACACGAGATGGCATGCACCAGTGCAATCTGGTATAGACAAATATGGAGGTCATCTCAAATAAAATACAAAAGAGGTCACTGTGATATCAATAATTGGCTTAGTATGAAGTAATGTAATAACTTCTCAAATATAGTAAGTGTCAACCAGTCTACAAAATAAAAATGGGGTGCTTACAAAAAAAAAAAACTCTAAAAGTTCAAAAAAGTAAAGATTGCAGAGACATATTAAAAGGAAAGAAGTTCATATGAGAAATACAAGACTAAGCCTCAAAGATCTCTTAACTTCAGTTTGGAAAGCGGTTTGGAAGTTCCTAGCTTCTTTTGCAGCTTCATGTGAGAAAAACATCTTCTTTTCAAGGGACTGTAAGGATGCATTGCTTCTATCAAGCATGCTGTTTGCTTTGGCAAATTGACCTTCATTCTTTATAAAAAAAAAGTGTCCAGCCTATTTTTATATCTCTCTTGACAGTCAGCTGTTGTTAAGTCTCAAATTTCCTCAGATAATTCATGAGCCCAATCTTTAGCTTTTGCAATATGGACAGTCAGGGTAGTTTTAGCAATCTCAAAAGACGAAGTGTCTTGTTTCAACTTGAAAAAAGCTTTAGTTGATTGTTGATGTGAAGAGATAGCTACTTGAGAGTCTAAAAATTTGACGTAGAGGTCCTCATAAATCTTTCGCAAATGAGCCAACAAAGGATCAATAGTCTCAAGATGTGGTATAATTGAAAAGGTCTGAAGAATATTAGAAAACTGAACCTTAAGATTCGGATCGGTGGCAAGTGTCAAAAGAGGTTTGGATAGGATGGCATTGAGTTGTTTGGCCAACAAAAGCAAGATGGATTTGTCAACAGTCTTGACTGTGGGAGATGTAACATGGAGTTGTTCTAATGGAAGGTGACTTTGGATGGTAGAGCAAGATTTAACTATGGCCTTCTGTGTATTCATACTACGTGCATATGCTTCATTCAAACCTTCTAAGTCAGACAACAAATCATTCACCACATTGGGGGTATGAGCATAGATAGAAATGATTGGTAGTTATTTTTCTGACAGTTTACTCAAAGGAATTTTAGAATTTTGAATCTAAACAAAAATGCAAAAGAAGGTGTCAACATAAAAAAAAAAGAGGATATTAGGAAGAGATATAAATCAGGCTAAATGACATACCATACCTTACTAGATTTGGTGTTGGGTGTAGACTTGTCAGATGTGGTAGCCATCGGATCTTTAGTGTTAGGCGCAATCAGTAAAGTGGTAGGAGCCGTGGTGATCTAAAACGAGAAGTGAAATGAGGACAAAGGTAATTAATGAGATTAATATATGATAAAAAATCAGCGTAAGAGACATCATCATCATCATTTAAATTCTTCAAAACAATATTATTTTTAACATGGAGGATGTGAGAATATATGAAAATACTTGAGAAACAAGTTGACCATTGAGGTGAAGGGCATCGACATTATTATCTTCAGAAGAGGAATTACTTACTGCTTTATCACTAGACGAGTTGCTCTCGTCTTTCTCTTCATTATTTTGAGAGATTATCGGTCCGTCACTGTTGTTATTAGATGTACTTGATGTGTCTTCATTATTATCATTATTTGAAGATGATGACACTACAATTGATTCAAATTTTCTTTTTACCTGGCGGCTTGAGTAATTAAGACTGAGTTTCTTTTTTTTCTACAAGTCTACCAGAAGTCTTTCTCAAAGGAGGATTGACAGCAAGTCAGGTAGTTTTATATATATATATATATATATATATATATTGACATGTGAGTACGAAAATTCATAAGTACAAAAACATAATTGACTTGAAAATTCTATTAAGTTTATTGGTGTTTGCAGTCAAATCCATTAGAATGTCAGTGTAAAATTTTTACAAGATTAAAAATTTTATCAAATCCAATTGAGACCTAGAGCTTAACACATGAAAAAAATTAAACGATTTCACGAAGTCAAGATTTTGTTACGTTAAAAAAAATTCAATACAGTGGAGCATGCATGCAATATGAAGAATAGAGAATATATTGAATAAGATCATAGTAAAAAAAAATTCACGAATCTGTAGTTGTAAATATCAGCAATTTAGACAATTTACCAAATAACAAAATTAGCTCATAAGGTCACATTAATCAAATCAAGAAAACAAACATAAAAGAAAAATGAGAAAAATAAAAAGACAACAACATAGTAGAATTGAAGGACAAGAGTTCAGCAGTAAAATCTTAATTTGAGTCAAGGAATGTAAAAGAAAAAAGGAGAATGCTCTTCAGAATAAGATTTTGATACTCATAGATAACACAAGAGGTATTGTTCACACCATTTTTGTGGGGTTAGAATTTCTCTAAATCAATGATGGAAAAAAGAAAGATAAAAATAGAGTTAGCAATTAAATTTTACCTAGAATATCATAAGTGTTAGGTATAATTGAACCCTTTTGAGTAGAAGAAGCCCACCATTGTAGATAAAATTTGAAAGAATAAGAAACACAGAATTAAAGAAGAAGCTTCTAAGTGTTCAAACACTAACGTACTCTTTTTCTTTCTCTCTTTCACAAGTATTACTAGATAATTGGATACTAGGTATTTTATTTTTGTTTAGTCAAAATAAAAATAAATAAACAAACAAAAATAACAAAAAAAAGGAGTACAAGTACTCTTATTCACATTCTAAGGTGACATTTTAAAATAATGTACTTGTCAATGTGTCTTTTTAACATTATATATATATATATATATATATATATATATATATATATATATATATGACAATAATAATAGTAAAAAATTTAAAAGAATAAATAAATATATGTTTGTATATACTTCTTCTTATTACTATAAACAATAAAGTTTTCTCACTTTTAATCACTATACGACATCAAATGAAAAATTTTGGGAACATTATGTTAGACAAAAATATTATTTTTATAAGAAAATTATGAAAAAGAAATAATTAGTTATATGGTAATATTTTTGTATATAATATTTATTTTAATTAAATTAGGTTATTTGATAGTTTGGTTATTTATTTTGATTTTTTGAATTGACATCAAGCAAGGAGTGCGGGAATAGTTACGGATGCAATTTAAATTTTTTAAAAGTGATATACAAAGAGTAACTGTCAGTTGATTAGGTTAGTTTATAAATAGAGCTTTAGGAGCACATTGTAAAGAGTCTAATTCTTTTAAAAAACACTTAGAAACCCAAAATGTTCTCAGCCCTTTGGCATCACAGAGTAAAAATCGGAAATCTTAAGTAATTTCTCTGAACTCAAATACTTGTAATTTGCTTTCTTCCAGTTTTTATTAATAAAATTTTTCTACTTTTATGTGTTTCTTCTTTTTTACGTTTATGTTTCTTTTTTCATCTTTTTTAATTTTTTGTTTGTTTTAATTTTTATAATTTATTTTGTCACCAACACTTTGCATTTCTTTGTTTTTTTATTATTTTTATTTTTTTTAATTTTTATTGACGTTATAATTACAATATTGAGATACCCACATTTTTTTTAAACATTAATAAAATTGGAGTAAAAATAATATGCTATAGTGCTGAAAGACATTTCTTTTAACAGGTGCTGAAATGTGTGGTTGATATGTAGAGAGAGACGTGTTTATGTTGCTGGCACAGGCGCAAACAAGAACGGGATGGAAGCAGAAAGTGGTCAAAGTGAAATGATGGTTTGTAGAGATAATAGAAATAGTTGACCAATTTTTATGATAATTAAGTAGTGCTAAGCCTTAATGATGATGATTATGTATTTGGGTTAAATGTGTTTTGTTGAACATGGACTTTTTGGTGTAGTGATAAATTTTGATTACTAAAACACCAATGTCTCGTACAAAAAACAATGATAGGTACAAAAGATAGATAATATATTATATACTTTTATATTAATAATAAATGATAATAAATCTGTTATGCTACTGTATAAATAGTAAATAAAATATTTGATTTTCATGTTTAATATTAAATTATTTTATACTAATAATAAATAATAATAAAATTACTGTGATAAAGTAAAAATAACAAATAAAATATGATATTTTTTATTTTTAGTATTATATTTTTCATGTTAATAATAACCTAAGTATTATATTTTTTAGGTTTAGTATTATATTTTTTGTCTTAATAATAGATAATTATGAAGAATTTATTTTAGTTGATTTAAAGTTTTTATTTTATTTAGAGAATAAAATATATTTATTTATATTATTAAAAATGATAAAGAAATTTAAGTATTGTAGAGTTCCTTGTTAATGTCAGTGGTATTGAATTTTTTTTTCTTTAATTTAATAGTTTAGATAAATTTATTGGTAAAGTTATTTAATTAAATGTTACTGGATTTGGATTTTTGCTTAATACGCTATAGGTGGCAAGGATGAGAGTTTTCCATGACTATTAAAAGTTCATTTCTCTTCTTTCATACCATAACTCTTGTTTTTTTGTTTAACCTATATTATTATTATTTGAAAAATAAATGAATTGGTCACATTATCAATTTGGTATAAGTTGTCAAAAAGAGGCTCAAGTACAATAAAAAAGGTCAATCTAATTGTTATCAAAATTAACATTAATCATTCACAATTCACCAATTTTACTGCGTAATTATTTCTCATTTCACTCTGACAATTTTTTACTTTCACCTAGTTTTTGTCTGCATGTGTCTCAACAATACAAACACGTGTCTTTTTCTTCATGTTGCCAACACATTTTAGTATTTGCTGAGAAAAATATCTTTCAACATCGTAGCATAACCCTTAAATATAAATTGTTAGTTCTTTTTTCAATCTAGTTCAATGCTTTTAATTTTATGGTGTATCAGAAATATCCAAAATATTTGGATTGATTTTAGACTAATCCAATGAAAAATTTGCCTCAACAAAATATATACGAAATTTAATTTTGAAATGGTTCCTCTTCTGAGGGCTACCTGAAACTAGGTTGCGTTAAGCTTGAACGTGAAGTCCAAACGTCTTTGGCTGATTTGCTTGATGTCTTCTCTGACAAGGATAAATCCGTTTGAGTTGTTTGTGAGGCATGAAATAGAATGAAATGAGAATGAGTTGGGAAAATAAAATATATTATTGTCTTTTTTTATGTTGACAGAATTCTAACAAAGTGTCAAAAAACACCAGTAGGAGACGTGGTTTTTGGTTTTGTCCAAGAAAGCTGGGAAAGACGAATGCCATCAATTGGAGTGTTGAAGATTTTCGATTCAAAAGCTGTGAGTCGAGGCTCAAGAACAGCTTTGAACCACAAATTTACAACCTAAAGGGGACCGAAAGGGTTAATCGAAGGATCTCCTTGACAAATTTCACCAACAATAAGGAAAGCATTTCATAAAGTTGACTCTGAATCAAGATAGGAAGGTCGATGAGTTTTTGTGATGAATCATGATGGCCAATGACAAGTAGTTATTTTTCTGAATTTGGACTGACTTTGAGCATAAAACAAAAGAATTCAGCCAAAGCAAGAGAAACGCTACATGTTCATTGTCAGAAACAGGGTCTCCGTTGGAACACATGTTATTTTGGATGAAGCTTGAAATGGAATTTGAGTTGAAGTTGACGTCAAAATCATCCTCAAGATAATCATTCGACCATGACACGAATTCATCATCAACGAGTAAACTGGTCAAGGCCGAAATGTCCATCAGAGTTGGACCCATCATTCTATAAGGAAAATGAAAGTTATTGGTGGCAAGGCACCAGATGTACAAACTGGCCCTTAGTAAAGAAGCAACATAAGAGAGATCAAAGGTAGCTAATTCTAAGGCATGCACAATATTTAGAGATTCCCAAATTAGCTTATATGTAGGTGCAAGTCGTGACATCCAGGTAGGGGGAGCAGTTCTAAGACTCAACCAGCAAAGTATGAAAGCCTTGACATTTTTGTAGAAAATCAATGGTAAATGCTCTGACGGTGATGGAAAGAAAGAAGAAATAGAATCAATTTGTTCTCGGGTTGCCAAAGGAATTAAGAAAGAATACAGCACTCCATTAACTGAGAATGGCAAGAATACCTGATGGCACTAGAGATTAGAGGTTCTGCATTTGGATTTGGGACTCTCAAAGCTTCATCTTCATTGTGGAACTGCACCACTGCATCCACTAATGGAGGAAGAGGAAGGGCTTTATCACCTTCTTCGTGAGAATGAGAAGCAGTGGCCACGATTACTGAAGAAGAGAACACGGTAATAATGATTAGCGTAGAGTATGAATGAAAAATTAATTGGGAATCTGTGGAAAGTGTGTTTCTTAGAAAGAAAAGGATTAGGGTTTTCAAGTAGAATGATTCTTGAAAATTGGGAATAATTTGATTTGAGGAGTAATGATAGAGTACTCTATTCAAGAAAGACCCATTATAACCCAGGACGTTATGCATTCCCAAAAAAGCACACGGTATTTTAAATGATGCATAACTGTCCTTTTAAATTTTGAGAATTTGAAAATGTTGCACGTGTCTAGCATGAGGAATATTAAACTTTGTATTTTTTAAATATAATAACAAATTTTAAAAGGGCAATTTGTTGGTACAAAAATAAATTTTTTCTCAACAAAAGGACGTTTTGACTACCAATGATTTCGACTATCGAAGCAATGATATCGATTCTAAGAAATGAAAACGAGCAAGTTGAAGTGCAAGAAAGATGGTACAAAGAACGTCAAAGTCAAAAGAAAATTAGTAACTTTCCTTGAGTATCAACGTTTGCTACTCAACCTTCAAGATAAAGTGGAGAATATGGGTGCAAAATCTGAGGAGCAAGCTAGAGAAAATGTGGGACTTGAAAACCTAGGAAGATGTGGGTGTCAAAACTTGGGGGGTTAATATTCTTCTTGGTCAAGGCAATGTCATAGCTGAAAAAAAGGAAGAAATAAGATAGTGGACAACATGATCCATGGTCAGTCAATCTCCATTGCCTATAAATAGTAAAAACTTAGAAGAGTTCTGGAACTTCAATCAAGAACACTAAATCATCACATAAACTCATAAAATTTCCTGTCTCCATGACGCAATGGAAAAATATGGAATGCAAGTGCATGTAAGTGTTAGAAGTCAGCTTTTAATTTTACTTCCTTTTGTTTATTTAATTCATTTTCGTTTAATTTCTTTAAATTTTGTTATTATTTTTCTTTGGTCAATATTTTTACACTTTCCTAGTCTTCTTTATTTGATTATTTATTTCTTTTATTGTTTATCATAAGTTTGCCACTAGTAATTTTGACATAAATTGCTTTGACACCAAAATTAGGTAATTCTCGGGTCGAATACACTCTTTTTAGGTTAAGTACTATTTTCGTCCCTAAGATCTGAGGCCAAAATTAAAATCGTCCCCGACCTTTTTTTGTTATTAAAATTATCCTCAACGTTATAAAATCGTCCTTTTGAACATAATAATTTTTGAAATGACACAAATATCCTTTTCCTATTATTACTAATTACCCCAGTCCCACCCATCCATTACCCCCATCCCTTCTCACTGCACCTAAAACAGACAAACTGAAACGAAAAAAAAGAACCAAAGAGGGAGAAAAAAGAAAAGAAAAGGAAGAAGAGGGAGGCGACGACGGAGAAGAGGGCAGCCTTCTATGGGGTAACGAGGTGCTGGAAACTCCGTTCGTCGGGGTCGTTGTCGTGGTTGCCAGCGAAGAGGCCCGAAGAATATGCAACACTTAGTCGACGGAGCTCGGGGCTCCCTTTGCTCTGTCCCTCCCTTCGCTGAAGGTGCTGCACGTTGGGAATAGGATTTTGTTTGGGTGCCATGAGTATATAGTGATGCTTTTCGCTGCCCTGTTCTTGAGAAATTGGTGTTGGAATCAACCTACGGTGACGCATGTAGAGGACCCGTTTGTGCCCAGAGAAGTTCGATTTGAATTTGAATCATTTGGTGAAGGCTAGGATTGGGTTCTCTTGGTACAAGACCTACATTAAGTCTATGTTCTTGATAATCAATTTTCTCTCTAATGTTTGATGCCTTTCAATTTTATTCTCGACGGTTGGGATGTGGTGTTTTTTGTTTATGAACTTGGATTCTTCAATTCACTCTATTGAAGTTTGATTATTTTAAAATGGTGAAGTCTTGGGGGTGACTATTGAAAAATCACTTTAATTTAAAATTTCTGTGGATTTATTGTGATTGTTGTTATTGTTGAATTATTGCACAAAGAAAATGGTTCATGTGGAAAAAAGGGGTTCGGGGTAGTAGGTGGGTGGTAGTAATTTAGAATGATGAATTGGAAATAGAGAGAAAGAAGATGTGCTGGTTATGGTGGAAGTGATGATGGTTATGGTGGTAGTGGTGATGGCAATAAAAAAAAAAAGAGGAAGAGATGTGCAGCAATGGTGACTATCCATTAACATCCTCTTCCCATTAACATACTCTTCCCATTCACATGTACGTAACCCGTTTTACAATCTATCCATTAACATCCTCACCCAATCCATATTCTTCCATCACCAATTCCTTTCTCATTTAATCCTTTCCACGTACAACCTAATTATTCTTTCTATATTTTACTCGACCTTTTCTCTTCTTTTCCTTTTACAATAAATCTCTCAATCTTGCTTCTATCAAGCCATCCCCTCTTTTCTTTGTGACTAAATATGAGTAATAAAAGGGAGGTTTATCCCCCTACAAATCATGATGGTGACGGTGATGAAGAGGAGGTAATTGTTTTAGAGAAAATAGATATATTTGAAGGGGTTCAGACTTGCACTAAAAGTTTGGCTAGTCGTATCTTCGCTGATAGATTTTTTTATTGGCACATTAGAAAATGCCCTGTTTTTTAGAGGAATTTAGGGTAATGAAAAAAGGAAACAAATGTTACAACGATTGAAAAGGGAACTCCTTAGCTATTTAAAAACTATGTGTTTTATGTTCAAAGATGCAACCAATCAGAAAAGGTATGTGAAAACGTGATATCTACCATTCCATTCTGGGCCCAGTTTTGGGGCCTACTAGAACAGTTTAAGATGTTGGAGGTGGATAGAAAATTGGGGGATCATTTAGGAACCATTAGTGACATTGACTTATTTGAAGTTAGAGGCAAGGAGTCACGTATTATTAAAGTAAGGGTGGAAATCAACGGTGACAAGAGGCTCCGGGACACTCTTACAATTATGGGTCCGAATTCGAAAACAGAGGAAGTAGGAATCAGGTATGAGCGAATAGGAATTTTCTGCACCTATTGTGCTATATTGAGACATGATACCAAGCACTGTCAAGACTTCAGTTGCGACTCTACTGAGAATAATCTAAAGGAGAATAAGGTTGGTATTAAAGAGTATGAAACAGCTTTCCAGACAAAACAGCTCTCGTAACAAGTCTTTTATAGGGAGTAAACAGAGGAATGGAGGAAAGGAGAACCTAGAACAGATGAAGAAGATGTGTTTTGATGAAAACGCTACTGCTACTTTGAGGGTGGAGGGTGACAGCCATCAATTGGCACCCCAGGAACCATGAAGTTGATAAGTTGGAATTGTCGGGATTTGGGGAGACTCCTAATATTCCACAATCTTAAAGGAATTTGTAGATCCTACCCTCTAGAGGTTGGTTTCTTTTGCGAAACTAAAAATCAACATCGTCAAGTTGAGAGAAAGTTAAGGGCATGCGGCTTTGTGGACTAGTTGTTGGTGGATCTAGAGGGTATTGCAGGTGGGTTTGTTCTAGCATGGAAGGAGGGGGTAGAGATTCAAATTATTCTTTTCATTCGGTTCTTCATTGCTGCCAGAATTAAATATCCAGTTAACAATGAAGTTTGGGGAGTTGTATGAGTGCAATTAAGTACGTCGGATCAGACACGGGCCACTCAATTTGGGGAATTATCATCACTTTTTCAACAACTGAAGAACCGCTTTCTTGTCCTCAGATATTTTAATGCTAATATAAATCCCCAAGAGAAGGATGGCGGGGGAGTTAAATCTACTGTTTCCATGGTTGCCTTTTCTGGATTCATTAATGAGAATGGCTTAGTAGACTTGAGTGTGGTCGGGAGACCATTTACTTGGTCCAATAAGAGAAAAGGGCAAGAGTTAATCCAAGAACGTTTATATTGCGTCATGGCTGATGATGTGTGGATCAATTCCTATCCGGCAGTAGTAGTTACTAGATTGTTTGAAAATGGATCTGATCATGCCTATTATTGCTGGACTCAAATCCCCCACTGGAAAAATCTAAAAGAAGGTTCAAGTTCCAAGAATGTTGGTGTGGTATGGAGGGGTTTAGGCAGCTGATAGTAGAAATTCATAGAGTTGCAGTTACAGGTTCACCAATGTTTAGACTCGCTGAAAAATTGAAGCTTTGTCGGCACTATTTGGTTCAATGGCGGTAGAAAAATCGCACTAACTCTGCAAAAGCACATTCAGGAGATGAATGCTAGTATTGAGAAGTTGCGGGGTTTAAGAGCACAAGGAGGGGATCAACTAGATGAATTTGAACGAATGTTAGAGGCTGCCCACATTTGGGAGGAAAGTTTTAGGAAGGATAAGTCACGAATTAAATGGTTGCAACTTGGTTATAGGAACACAAAATTCTTTCATCAAAATTTTCAAGCAAGGAACCGAAGAAACAAACTTTGGAGACTAGTTCGGAATGACAGTGTAATTGCCACCTCTCATAGAAACATTGCAACAGTGACAGAAAGGTATTTTTAGAAGATTTTTACGTCAGATAACCTTACTGATCCTAGTCATGCTTTCGAAGAGTTTGAGGCTAAAGTCACACCAACTATAAACCGTAAACTAATCCGGCCAGTTTCAATGGAAGAAGTTAAACGAGCTACTTTTAGTGTGCACCCCCAAAGCGCTCCAGGTGAGGATGGTTTTACTGCAAAATTTTTTCATTTCTATTGGGATATAGTTGGTAGGGATATTTTTCATGCAGTGAAGAGTTTCTTTATGGGTGGCCGAATACTGAGGAGTTTTAACCATACCCAGATTTGTCTTATTCCAAAAATCTCAAATGCTAAGGACATGACACATGTAAGGCCTATCAGCTTGTCCTCAATGTTCTATAAAATTATTTCGAAAGTATTAGATCACAGATTGCAAGAAATTATGAATTTTCTCATTAGTCCTAACCAAAGTACTTTCTTGAAAGGTAGGCTCATTTCAGATAATATTTTGGTTGCTCATGAATGTATACACTACCTAAAGAATAAAAAGAGGGGTTTAGAAAATGAAATGGCAGTTAAGCTGGACATGAGCAAAGCCTATGATAGAGTTGAATGGCAATTTTTGTGGTTTATTGATAAACCACTATTTCATGGTTTATCTTGTGCTCAATTGAGTGGTTTTTATCAACTCTTTACCCACTTATTCATACTATTTGCATGAGTTTATATTTTTCTTCCTGATTTTGTGCCATGATTAAAAACATGCTTCTTTGGTCTTAATTTTGATATGTTTAATCTTCTCTTATTACCATTCGATGTCTTGATATGTGTGTTAAGTGATTTCAGAGATTATTTATTCTAGAGAAACTCGGTTTTGATTCCCGATGGATTGGATGGTCGAGAAGTCGTCACAACTGTTTCTTACTCGATTATTGTGGAAAGACAACCTTTTGGTTTTTTTTTAAACCAAATAGGGCCATCCGATAGGGTGATCCCCTATCCCCGTATCTTTTTCTTTTCTGTACAGAATGACTTTCCTTTTTACTACATAGTGCAGAATTTATAACCCACAAACTAGCCGGCAAGTGCACCGGGTCGTACCAAGTAGTACCTCAAGTGAATGAGGGTCGATCCCACGAGGATTGATGGACTAAGCAACAATGATTGCGTGATTTACTTAGTTAGACAAACATAAAATGGTGTTTTGAGAGTTCAATTGCATCAAGCAGTAAATTCAGAAAATTAATAAAGCAAACAGTAAATGGGTTGTGAAATATATGGAGACAACAATTAAGGCTTCAGAGATGTTTATTTTCCGGATTAACTTTTCTTACCAACTACTTCAATCATGCAAAGATTATGTTCATGGCAAACTATATGTGACTAAACCCTAATTTCTTAGACCTTTTTGGTCTCCTCTAACCTTCATCAATCGCCAATTCCTTGGTCACTTGATTCCAATCAGAGGGTTAAGTTCAAATCTAGTTTATGTGCCATAGAAACCCTAATTATCTAAATATAAGAGGATTATATATCATGTATCCCGTTAAGTCCAGATAATTAGAAATTTAGCAGAATTTATTTTCAAGCTGTTGTTCATGCAAAGAGCTTTTCCAAGGTTTATAAGAACTCAATTAGAATAAGGGTCATACTTCC
The DNA here is from genome assembly GCF_059453495.1 of Arachis ipaensis. Taxonomy (NCBI): domain Eukaryota; kingdom Viridiplantae; phylum Streptophyta; class Magnoliopsida; order Fabales; family Fabaceae; genus Arachis; species Arachis ipaensis. Next base: position 38,149,842 of record NC_142437.1, read on the forward strand.
GTTCCACCCAGATTTATAAGATGAAGAATAAAAATAATTCTTGAATTTAAAATCAATACATGAATTAAAATAGAAAAGTCATAATATTAATCTATAGAATAAATAAAGCTCTTAATCTTAACAATGGAGGTTTAGTTGCTCATGGTTCAGAGAGAAAACAAGGATTTTGAAAAATTGTCAAGTGCGGAATGAGGTATGAGAGAAGAGAAGAGCCCGAAGGGCTGATTCCTTTCTCCTTTTATATCTAATCCTAATTAATGTAAAATATATTTTCTAAAACTAAATAATATATTTTCCTATTTATAAATAAAATAAAATTTTAATCAAAATCAATTAATATCTTCGAAGCATTCCTTGATTGAGCGTGGGGACCATGTCGTCTCAGGAAGCTGGCACCTAACTTGAAGATGCTGAAGTTGGACTTGAGCCTAGCCGAATGGAAAGCTCTGGAAATTTAGCTTTCCAATGCCATTGAAATCACGTCAATTGGACCTCTGTAGCTCAAGTTATTTCCGTTGGAGTGCAAGGATGTCAGAGTTGACAACATCATTCACTTTCTTCTCTTTTTCTACAGAAACTCTATCAAATCCATCCGAATGCTACCTGAAATTAATAGAATTACACACAACTCAAAGTAGCATCATAGTGGCTAAAAGATATTTAAATCTTGATTAAAATTAACAATTCAAATGCAAATTCAATAGAAAAAGACAGAAAAGATGCTCACGCATCACTACACAAGGCTGATCAAAACAGTGTTATCCGTGGAATTCAGATTAACAGATGATCTCCTAGGGTGAATCACCTACTATTTTCAGATGACTCAATTCTCTTCAGTAAAGCTACTACTGACAACTGCCAGTACATTATTGACTTGTTAGATAACTATGAGGGGTTTAGTAGGTAGAAAGTTAATCTGACTAAATCGGTGGTGTTTTTTAGTAATAATACTTCTTCCCCATTACGGAAAACCTTGGCAACCACACTTCACATTCGTAGTATAGGAACGCAGGATAAATATTTAGGATTACCTTCTGTAGTCCAGAGATCTAAAAAGGCCAATTTTGGGATGATTAAAGATAAAGTTAGAAAGAGGGTGGAAGGTGGAAGCGAAAATTGCTCTTAGTTGGGGGTAGACACGTCGTTATCAAAGCAGTTGGAGAAGCTATCCCAATCTACAACATTTCTTGTTTTAAACTACCAGATAGTCTATAACCGAGATCAATGAAATTTTATCTCAATTCTGGTGGGGACAAAAGAGAGAGGAGAGAAAAATATCTTGGATAAGTTGGGAGAGTATGATGCGACCTAAGAAGGAGGGGTCTGGATTTTAAGGACCTGTGATCTCAGAATTTAACACTTTTGGAAAAGCAGTGTTGGAGAATAGCTACCAGACCAAACTCTCTACTTACTAAGATGCTAAAAGGAAAGTACTACAAATACCAATCTATTATGGAGGCAGAAGTGGGAGTAGTACCTTGGTGGAGTTAGAGAAGTGTCTTGGAGGGGCGTAAAGTCCTTGAGAAAGGCTTGCTCTGGAAGGTAGGTTCAGGGGAGAGTATCCATATTTATGTAGATCCATGGCTGCCATTCCTTCATCCCTACTGTGCTCCTATGCAGTCTGCAACAACAAGGCAAAATATGACTTGGGTAAAAGAACTCCTAACTCGGAACAAGGAGTGGAATAATCAATTAATACAGTATTTGTTTTCTCCAGAAATTGCTCAAAGTATTCTTTCAATTAATATTAAAGAACAAGAGGACCAAATATCCTAGGCTTTTCACAAGTCTGGTAATTACGAAGTAGCATCAGCATATCAAGTGACTTACTATTTTCACCATCCACCAATTGAGTTTTGTCCACCTATAGTTTAATGTAGTGATATTTGGAAAGACTTCTAGAAAATGAGGTTATCCCCGAATTCTTCCTCTGGCATGCCTGAAGAATAAAATTCTCACGCGATCTAGAATTTTCACAAAAATATAATTGCGTTGCAAGTATAGCTTCTAGACCGACAAGAATTCCTTTCATACAAAAGTTTTGGTTGTCACAAGTAACAAACCCAATAAAATTTATAAACCGAAGTATTCAAACATCGGGTCATCTTCTCAAGGAACTGCAGGGAGGTGTTCTTACTATTAGTTATGGAAAACAGTGTTTTTGGGTTTTAAAAGGTTTGAGCAAGGGAAATAAATTGCAGGAATTAATAAATTAATAACTAATAAAACTCTTGGCAAGGTATGAAAATTTGGAAGTCCTATCCTAGTTATCCTTATCGATGGTGATGATAATTGAGTTTTAATCTCACTTAGTTAACCTTTACTAAAGCAAAGGAAAGTCAAGTGGACTAATTAGTTTGATCCTCAAGTCCTAGCCAACTCCTAAGAAAGGACTAGAGTTATCAGAATTTAATTCAATTAGCAAAAATAACAATTATCAATCACGATGAGTTTGATAACTCAAGAGTCTCCAATAAATCAATTAAAGCCAAGAATATAAAAAGCTAAATAAGAATCATAAATCTGAAATACCTCAGCTTATATTAAATAAAGAAAAGCCTAACATGAATGGTTCATAAGCCAATTTGGCAACATAAGTAATTATCAAATAAAAGCATTAAAGTATCTGAAAGCAGAAGAGAAATATAAAGTAAAAGGAATATTGAACCTGTGACTGAAGATGAATTGAACTAAACTAATAGAAATCCTAAAATCCTAATCCTAAGAGAGAGGAGAGAACCTCTCTCTTTAAAAACTACATCTAAATTATGAAAAGTGAATAATGGAAGACATCTTAAAGAATGGATGCATTTCTCCACTTTATAACCTCTAATCTGTGTTTTCTGGACTTGGATCTGGGCCAAAAGGGTTTCAGAAATTGATGGAGGCGTTTTCTGCAGTTTCTGCACGTGACGTCTATCACGCGTCCGCGTGGGTCACGCGGTCGCGTCATCTGGGAGTTTTCCTTGTCACGCATTCGCTTCGGTCACGCGTACGCGTCATTTGCGTTCTGCTCAAGGCAAGCGTCCGCGTCAGTCACGCATTCGCGTCGCTGCCTTTTCGCGCTAGGCACGCGGCCGCGTCATCCATGCATTCGCGTCGCTGCCCTTTTCTTCAAAACCCCTTTTTTGTGCTTTCCTTCCAATTTTGTATGTTTTCTTTCTGTCCTCTAAGCCATTCCTGCCTTGGGAGATCTGAAAATACTTAACACACAAATCACGGCATCGAATGGTAATAAAGGGTAATTAAAATTAATATTTTTAAGGCATAGGAAACATGTTTTTCACATATATCACATAATAAGGAAGGGAAAGTAAAACCATGTAATTTACATGAATAAGTGGGTGAAGGATTGAATAAATCACTTAAATTGAGCACAAAATACATCATAAAATATGGGTTTATCAACCTCCCCACACTTAAACAATAGCATGTCCTCATGCTAAATCCAAGAGAAAGGGTAAAGTTAGAATGGTGGAATCTCATGCAATGCATTCTATTCTAAATGCGAACTACCTAAATGAGTCATGCAATTCTAGTTATTATTCACTTGTATATAAAGCTTACATGTGGTTAAATTAATTCATATCCTCAAGGAATCATATATGCATAGCCAAACCTTAGATAATGTTAAAGCACTTTTACAATTGAGATGGGTAAAAGTATTTCACAAACTTGCAAGACAATTAACAATTAAGCAGAGATATATGGTGATGAGCTATTGAACCCTTACTGGATTTTGTGTTTACTCTCTAGTCACTCAGTGTTTATTGGGTTAATCACTCTATTCTTTTTCTATCCTTGCTTTCTAAAATTTTGTTCTTCATCTAACCAATCAACAACTATGGAATACAGACATACAAAAATTATGAGGTCTTTTTCAAGGTTGTAATGGGACCAAGGTAAAGGTAAGGGTATATGTATAAGGCTAAGTGAGCTAACAAAGTGAATCCTTGATTAGTCTAAGATTTCACCTAACATACATACTTTATAGAATTTAAAGTTTCTTTACCTATTTACCCAAATTTTTTCACTTTGTATTACAAGCTCATGTGTTAAATTTAATTTTGAAATTTTGTCCCATGTGCATTGATTCTTTTTATTTTGCATTTGGGAAATTTTTGTATCTCCTTATTTAAATACTGAAAATATATATATATATATATATATATATATATATATATATATATATATATATATATATATATGGTAATTTAATTATTTTGATTTCACATGAGCATACTTCCCAAATTTCTGAAATAACTTATTCATTTTAAATCCCTACTTTGTTTCTATCATTCCATGTTTCCATAAAATTTTTCACACTTAAATTGTACACAATATCTATCTTAAGCTAACCAAGGATTCAACTTGGGATTTTTATTTTGTTTTTCTGCTTAAGGATAGTAATGTGGTTATAGAACAAGAGGGGATTAAAAAGCTCAAGGGGGCTAACAAGGGTGATGTAAAAGGTAGGCTAAATTGGGATAAGTATGGAAAAATTCAAACGATGGCCTCAATCATCTCTTGGTATGTATCTATATTCTATATTGGACATATAGATTAAAACAAAGTAAAGAACACCAGAATGAAAAAGAAGGGCAAAACACACAGGAATGGAATTTATGGTTTGAATGTAACCATACAATTAAGCTCAAAACTCACAGGCTGTGTGTTCTCCAGCTCAAAAATCATATATCAGTTATACATGTCATGCAAGTAGAAATCAAGAGTTTCCATTCAACTCAATGTAAATCTTTGGGTGGCCTTTAAAATCTTAGTGTTCCTCCTTGAAGAAATGTTGTTAACTAACTAACATGTAATGCTATATATAGAAGGTGTGTGGATTGTTTTAATTTACTAAAGTTTCTAGTTTACTCCTTTTATTTTCAATTAAACCAAACTATTATATGCTAAAAGGGTAAACTATACTAATTAATCCACATATTCTATAACTAATAAGTTTAGAATTGCAAACTAACTAAATGTCTAAGATATAAACTAAAGTGAAAAATGCAGAAATAAAGTAAAAATACAGCAAAAGAACAATGTGCAAGTGCTAAAAGATAAAAATAAAAATAAAAATACAGAAAAATAAACAAAATAAGATAGAAGAGCCTATAGTGGTTCACCAAAAAGATAAGCCAGGGATGGCGACCTTCCCACACTTAAAATATAGCATCGTCCTCGATGCTCACTCAAGCTGGGTGTGAAGAAGTGTCATCACCGGAAGGATGGGCTGCTGGAGTCTTTGTGGTAGCCTGAGGGTCTGCATTCTCTATGAGGGTAGTGGGATCGGTCTGATGTAGTGGGGGTGCTGACTGTAGAGGAATCTCCGAGTCTGCGGCCTGGATCTGGTGTGGCTCCTCATGCTGTGGCGCAGCCTGCTCAGGTCCTCCCTGCTCGGCCTGGGTATGTGTCTCCTCCTCATGATCGCTCGCCTCCACCTCAGATGTATCAGAAGGGGTGTCAGGCTCGGAGGGGATGTCGCTGCCGGATCGGATCATCAACTTAAGGTGCTCATAGCGCTGCTTGTTGTGACGCTCCATACGATCCAGGCAGGCGAAGAGTCGATGCACCAAATAATAAATGGGATCAGGAGCAGGTGGATGTGCAGTGGATGAGGCTGGTGCAGCAGTGGAGGCAGAAGGGGCAGCTGAAGATGTGGCTGCCTCAGCAGAAGTGGTGAGGAATGTGGGTCTGTAGCCTAAAGCCTGAAACTTCCTACTGTGCGGAATGATCTTCTTACAATCTGCATCAGTTGGCTTCGCATCGACCAGCTCCCAAGGCACGTCAGCTCGGCGGCCTAGCTGGGTGATTAGATAAGGGAAAGGAAAGGTGCCTCTGACATGGACCCTGGCCATGTAATGCCTGATGAAACGTTGAAGATACAGGTCATTACCCTCCATCACACACCAGATGAGGGTGATCATAGCAGCGGGCAGCTCTGTCTCATGAGTGTTCAGCATCACATAGTTGCTCAGAATCGGGTGCCAGAGCTGAGCCTCATCATTCAGGTAAATCAGCTTAATTCCCTTAGGCATCGCTGTATTCTTTCCCATGACCCATGGGATAGTAGGATCAAGGGCTATTCTCTGCTTGACAGCATCCCAATCAAATCTCATAAATCTCATATCCTCTTCAGCCTTTTGGTAACCGTCAGGCTGATCTGACTTAGGCTGAAGGTGGAGGATGTCCTCAATAGCTTCCTCAGTGACCAAAATCTGTTTCCCTCTGAGGTGCACTGCATCCAGGGAAGTCTTGAAATAGTTGCAGTAAAACTCTCTGACCCAGGAAGCATTGACCTCTGTCAAGTTTCATTCCAAGAAGAACCAGCCTCTCTGTTTTATCTGTTCGGAGGTGTACTGCTGTAGTTCTTCTGGAATTTTTAGAGTTCTCTCCAGGTACAGGTTCCTGGAAGTGACAAACACTGGATACTTTAGCTCACAGTATCTGTTTGCAAATTTAACTGGATCTGTGGCAGTGAGGAGCTGGTCAGCCTTCTCCTGCGGGGTAAAGTGCTTTTCCCGCCAGGAGTCGTCATGCAAAATGTCGAGGATGGTCATAGTGGATTCGCCTCTTTTCCTTTTGCCAGTGGTTGCTTTGCCTTTTCCTTTGCGTTGAGGGTCAAACATCCTGAAAAGCAAAAATTTCAGGATATAATTGAAGACAAAAGCAGGAAAACAAGTAGGCGAATAGAATAATAGCAATATAAACACAGAGTGGCAAAAGAGCAAGAGAAGCATGAAATGAATTGAATATATGTGCAATTTGGATTGTATACGAGTGAAAAAGTCTGAAAAGAAAAAAATGCAATCCAAAATATATGCTAAGCGGAATTCAAGTTAAATAAGAAAAACAAAGATTATGCCCTTAGTTAGAAAGTTAAAGTGGTTAGTAGGTAAAAAAGAGGTTAGAAAGTGGAAAGCAGTGAGTTAGTAAAAAGAAAGTTAAAGTAGGGGACATGATAATGGTTTCCTAGTTTACAATAAATTTCACAAGTTTAAAGAATAATCAACTCATAGTTAAGCAAGGATATCAGGTTATTGATGATAATTCATATAGATACAGGAGTAGCTAAAACTAAAATGAAATCATCAATAATGCAATTTATTAACCAGGGAATCGAAAGGAATAAGAATGCGAGCCCGTGCATTCATGAATTGGTTTGGTTATAGCTAAGTAATGCAAAATTCAAAATTGCCAAAACCAATACATGAATGAAAAAATGAAACCATTTGTAGAAAATTGGGCAGCATTCTGGCTAAAATTGGATGTTCCCGGGTAATAAACAGTAAGAAAAAACAATTTATATGAGATTAAAAAGCGCCGCAAAGAGTCACAAACACTAGGAGTAGTAAAGAATAGTCTAACAGCAGCGTGAAACATTAAAGAACAGCATATGAATAGTATTAACGTCACAGCCAGATCAAAATTGCAGAATAGGTAAAACAAGTAACAAGAACGGCGCAATTAGCAGGCCTAAATCTACTAACCACATCCTAGCTACCTAACCACCTAGAATCCACTACAAACATGCATCTCTAACTATCCTATGCTGAATAAAATTTGAAAAACTAACTAAGTAATCGAAAAGAGGAATCGCAGTATGGCGGAACCTGGTGTGTAGAAGTACAAATGTATGGAACAGAGAGATGGTGGGAATGTGGTGGTGGTGGTGCTGACGCGGCGGTAATGGAAGGGAAGCACGGCGGTCGAAGGTGGCGGCTTAGGGTTGTTGGTGGTGTTGGGTTAGGTTTAAGGGGGGTTGTGGGGTTAGGTTTAAGGGAGGGGTGAGGGAGGAGATTGGGTCGAAGGTTGTGGTGGTGGGAGGCGGCGCTGTGGTGGCGGTTTGGTGGTTGGGGGCTTCGAGTAGGGTTTAATGGCGGAGGGGGTGGTTTAGAAGGGAGGGAGGTGAGGGAAGGAAAAAAGGAGGAGGGTTGGCGGCGGGTCTGGGTGGTTGCGGTGGTCTGGGTGGTTGGGCGCAGTGGTGGTGGTTGCAGAGGAGGGAGGGGGTTGCAGAGAAGAAAAGAAGAAGGGAGGGTATAGGGGCGCAACGGGTAGGGTTTCGCATGGGTAAGGGGTTAGTATTTTTGAATCCACGCGAACGCGTGGAGCACGCGATCGCGTGACTAGGGTGAAATGGGTTTGACGCGGTCGCGTGATCGACGTAGTCGCGTGGGTTGGGTAAAAGATGGGTGACGCGGACGCGTGAGGCACGCGACCGTGTCGCTGTAAATTGTGCTAGACGCACACTTCCAGCATCGTTTTAGCGCAACTCTCTGTTTCCATTTAGGGGGCCATTATATCCATGCGATGCGGACGCGTCGCTCACGCTTTCACGTGGGATGAGTGTTTTGCGAGTGACGTGTTCGCGTCAGGGACGCGAACGCGTGGGCCGTTTTGTGCTAAACACACACCAGCCGCATGATTCCAGCCCAACTTTCTGGGCGTTGGATCTTTACGCCGATTCCCTTCTCACGCCCACGCGTGGCCTGCGCACTCGCGTGGCGTGAAATTTTTTTTTATGCAATTATGCAGTATGCAATATGCAGTGCTAATGTAGATGCTATGAATACTTCCAGGTTCAATGAAAATAAAATAAAACACGAAATAAAATTGAAAAAGAAATGATCAAACCATGGTAGGTTGTCTCCCACCTAGAACTTTTAGTTAAAGTCCTTAAGTTGGACATTTGATGAGCTTCCTGTTATGGTGGCTTGTGCTTAAATTTATCCAGAAATCTCCACCAATGTTTAGAATGCCAACAGCCTCCGGGGTCCCAAACTAGGCATGTAAAGCTTTTTGAGTAACTTCAAATAGATTCTCAGGCTCCCGGGGTGACGAATGTCAGAATAGATTCCAAGATCCCAAACTTTGCTTTTAAATCCGCCTTTGTCTTTATCTATATTCTTCCATCCGGGCGATTTAGAAATTGTATTCTCACCAAGATGACCAAGTGCCTTCCGAGACCCATTCAATTAAACTTGATACCAATCCGTGTACTTCGAATTGAAGCGTGGAACCTTATTGAATCTTTCACACCAGCTCTGAGTACGAGCCATTTCCCTCTTACTCTTAAAGTCGCAGAGAGCTCTAAGCTGGCCATCTGTTTCAAGCAAACCATATTCAAGTGGAAAAGTAAAGATAAAGGTTAAGGATTGTACCCACTTGAAGCTTGTATTAGGTGGTAATGGCCTTGGGATAGGTGTTTCCAGTGGTTCTGTAAGCTCTACTCCCTTGTATTCTTCTGTGAATTCCTCCACTTCTTTGCAAAATTCTTCAACTGCAACTGTGTCTTGATCAAAGTCTTCCATGTCTTCCTCGTCACTCAAGTCATAAGTTGGAGGTTGAGAGAAATCTACCTCGACATCATCTTCGTATGCACTTGGATAAGGTTCTTCAGGCTCAAGGAGTTCAGTTGCGGATGTAAGTTTGATGAGCGGATAATTTATACGCTTTTTGGCATTGTTTTTAGTATGTTTTTAGTAGAATCTAGTTACTTTTAGGGATGTTTTTAATAGATTTTATGTTAAATTCACATTTCTGGACTTTACTATGAGTTTGTGTGTTTTTCTGTGATTTCAGGTATTTTCTGGCTGAAATTGAGGGACTTGAGCAGAAATCAGATTCAGAGGTTGAAAAAGGACTGCTGATGCTGTTGGATTCTGACCTCCCTGCATTCAAAGTGGGTTTTCTGGAGCTACAGAACTCGAAATGGCGCGCTTCCAATTGCGTTGGAAAGTAGACATCCAGGGCTTTCCAGCAATATATAATAGTTCATACTTTGGCCAAGAATAGACGACGTAAACTGGCGTTCAACGCCAGCCTTCTACCCAAATCTGGCGTCCAGCGCCAGAAAAGGAGCCAAAACCAGAGTTGAACGCCCAAACTGGCACAAAAGCTGGCGTTCAACTCCAAGGAGGACCTCTACACGTGTAACAATCAAAGCCCAGCCCAAGCACACACCAAGTGGGCCCCGGAAGTGGATTTATGCATCAATTACTTACTCATGTAAACCCTAGTAGCTAGTTTATTATAAATAGGACCTTTTACTATTGTATTTGGCATCCTGGATTGTATTTTGATCCTGTGATCACGTTTTGGGGGCTGGCCATCTCGGCCATGCCTGGACCTTCACTTATGTATTTTCAACGGTAGAGTTTCTACACTCCATAGATTAAGGTGTGGAGCTCTGCTGTTCCTCAAAGATTAATGCAAAGTACTACTGTTTTCTATTCAATTCTTCTTATTTCGCTTCTAAGATATCCATTTGCACCCAAGAACGTGATGAAGGTGATGATTATGTGTGACGCTCATCATCCTTCTCCCTTATGAACGCGTGCCTGACAAACACTTCTGTTCTACATGAAATAAGCTAGAATGAGTATCTCTTAGATCTCCTAACCAGAATCTTTGTGGCGTAAGCTAGAATGATGGCGGCATTCAAGAGAATCTGGAAGGTCTAAACCTTGTCTGTGGTATTCCGAGTAGGATTCAATGATTGAATGACTGTGACGAGCTCCTAACTCGCGATTGCAGGGCGTTAGTGACAGACGCAAAAGGATAGTAAATCCTATTCCAGCATGATCGAGAACCGACAGATGAATAGCCGTGCCGTGACAGGGTGCGTGAGCATATTATTCACTGAGAGGATAAGATGAAGCCATTGACAAGGGTGATGCCTCCAGACGATTAGCCGTGCCGTGACAGGGCATTGGATCATTTTCCCGTGAGATGACCGAAAGTAGCCATTGACAGTGGTGATGTATCACATAAAGCCAGCCATGGAAAGGAGTAAGACTGACTGGATGAAGATAGCAGGAAAGCAGAGGTTCAGAGGAACGAAAAGCATCTCCATTCGCTTATCTAAAATTCCTACCAATGATTTACATAAGTACCTCTATCCCTATTTTATTATATAATATTCGAAAACATCATTATCAATTTATATCTGCCTGACTGAGATTTACAAGGTGACCATAGCTTGCTTCATACCGCCAATCTCCGTGGGATTCGACCCTTACTCACGTAAGGTATTACTTGGACGACCCAGTGCACTTGCTGGTTAGTTGTATCGAAGTTGTGACAAATTATGAATGTGTAATTACGATTACGCGTACCAAGTTGCTCACGTGCCAGGAATAATTTGAGCCTGGACATCACAATTTCGTGCACCAAGTTTTTGGCGCCGTTGCCGGGGACTTAATTGTTCCTGTTTGGCGCCAAGAATCGTCTGAGATCCCAATCCCGGCAACAACACCAAGTTTTTGGCGCCGTTGCCGGGGATTGTTCGAGTTTGGACAACTGACGGTTCATCTTGTTGCTCAGATTAGGTAATTTTCTTTTTGTTTTGTTTTCAAAAATTTTTCAAAAAGCTTTCAAAAAATTTTTCTTTTGTTTTCGAAAAAATAAAATAAAATAAAATAAAATAATAAAAATAATGTTTTCAAAAATAAATTATTCTATGGCTTCAAGATTTTTAAGAATGAATTCTAGTGTTTCATGAAACATGTTGAATCCTATCTGGCTGTAAAGCCATACCCAAACTGCTTTGGGATTGGTATTCAACTAATCACTCTAGTCCATGCAATTATATGCTAAAGCTTGGCTGGCTATTAAGCCATGCCTGACCCTTTGATTGGAGCTTTAGAGCATAAGATTCCTGGAATTCATATTAAAAATTTTGGAATCCTTATTTTTCTTTTTCAAAATAATTTTTCGAAAAATATAAAATAAAAATCCAAAAAAAAAATTTAGAAAATCACAAAAATAAAAAATATTTCATGTTTCTTGTTTGAGTCTTGAGTCATATCATAAGTTTGGTGTCAATTGCATGTGCATCTTGCATTTTTCGAAAATTTCATGCATTCATGGTGTTCTTCATGATCTTCAAGTTGTTCTTGGTAAGTCTTCTTGTTTGATCTTGATGATTTGTTGTTTTGTGTCTTTTCATGTTTATCATATGCATTCTTGAATTCTTAGTGCGTAAGCATTAAAGAATTCTAAGTTTGGTGTCTTGCATGTTTTCTTTGCATTAAAATTTTTTTAAAATTGTGTCTATGATGTTCATCTTGACATTCATGGTGTTCTTGGTGTTCATCTTGACATTCATAGCATTCTTGCATGCATTCATTGTTTTGATCTAAAAATTTCATGCATTGCATAATTTTTATGTTTTCAAAAAAATTTCAAAAATCAAAAAAATATCTTTCCCTTTTTCTCTCATCAAATTCGAAAATTTGAGTTGACTTTTTCAAAAGTTTTTAAAATCAAATTGTTTCTTATGAGTCAAATCAAATTTTCAATTTGAAAATCTTATCTTTTTCAAAATCTTTTTCAAAAATCAAATCTTTTTCAAAATTCTTAGTTATTTTCGAAAATTCCAATAATATTTTTCAAAAATCTTTTTCTTATTTTTATATCAAATTTTCGAAAATAACATAATCAATTAATGTTTTGATTCAAAAATTTGAAGTTTGTTACTTGCTTGTTAAGAAAGATTCAAACTTTAAGTTCTAGAATCATATCTTGTGATTTCTTGTGAATCAAGTCATTAATTGAGATTTTAAAAATCAAATCTTTTTCAAAACTAATCTCTATCATATCTTTTCAAAAATATCTTCTCATCTTATCTTTTTCAAAAATTTGATTTTCAAAATATCTTTTCTAACTTCCTAACTTCCTATCTTTTCAAAATTGATTTTCAAAATTTGTTTCAACTAACTAACTAACTTTTTGTTTGTTTTTTAACTTTTTCAAAACCACCTAACTAACTCTCTCTCTCTCATTTTCGAAAATATCTTCTCCTTTTTTTTCAAAATTTCTTTTTAATTTATTAATTTTTAATTTTTAAATCTTAATTTTCGAAAATTACTAACATTTTTCAAAAACTATTTTCAAAAATCACTAACTCTTTTTCAAAAATCATTTTCGAAAATTCCGTCTCTCTCATCTTATTCTATTTATTTATTCATCTACTAACATCTCATCTCACATCTCTACCATCCTCACAGTTGTGTTTCTTCCATTATATTGCATTCTTTGTCTTCCCCTCTTCTTCTACTCACACAGGGATCCCTATACTGAGGTATAAAGGATCTCTATTATTATTATTATTTTTCTGTGCCCTCTTCTTTGTCATATGAGCAGGAGCAAGGATAAGAACATTCTTGTGGAAGCAGATCCAGAACCTGAAAGGACTCTGAAGAGAAAATTAAGGGAAGCTAAAATACAACAATCTAGAGATAACATTTCAGAAATTTTCGAACAAGAAGAGGAGATGGCAGCCGAAAATAATAATAATGTAAGGAAGATGCTTGGTGACTTTACTGCACCTAATTCCAATTTACATGGAAGAAGCATCTCCATTCCTGCCATTGGAGCAAACAACTTTGAGCTGAAACCTCAATTAGTTTCTCTGATGCAGCAGAACTGCAAGTTTCATGGACTTCCATCTGAAGATCCTTTTCAGTTCTTAACTGAATTCTTGCAGATATGTGATACTGTTAAGACTAATGGAGTAGATCCTGAAGTCTACAGGCTCATGCTTTTTCCTTTTGCTGTAAGAGACAGAGCTAGATTATGGTTGGATTCTCAACCCAAAGACAGCCTGAACTCTTGGGATAAGCTTGTCACGGCTTTCTTAGCCAAGTACTTTCCTCCTCAAAAGCTGAGCAAGCTTAGAGCTGATGTTCAAACCTTCAGACAGAAAGAAGGTGAATCCCTCTATGAAGCTTGGGAAAGATACAAACAGTTGACCAAAAAGTGTCCTTCTGACATGCTTTCAGAGTGGACCATCCTGGATATATTCTATGATGGTTTATCTGAGCTATCAAAGATGTCACTGGACACTTCTGCAGGTGGATCCATTCACCTAAAGAAAACGCCTGCAGAAGCTCAAGAACTCATTGACATGGTTGCTAATAACCAGTTCATGTACACTTCTGAAAGGAATCCTGTGAGTAATGGGATGCCTATGAAGAAGGGAGTTCTTGAAGTTGATACTCTGAATGCCATATTGGCTCAGAATAAAATATTGACTCAGCAAGTCAATATGATCTCTTAGAGTCTGCATGGAATGCAAGCTGCATCCAACAGTACTCAAGAGGCATCTTCTGAGGAAGAAGCTTATGATCCTGAAAACCCTGCAATAGCAGAGGTAAATTACTTAGGTGAACCTTATGGAAACACCTATAACTCATCATGGAGAAATCATCCAAATTTCTCATGGAAGGATCAAAAGCGTCAACAAGGCTTTAATAATGGTGGAAGAAACAGGTTTAGCAATAGCAAGCCTTTTCCATCATCCACTCAGCAACAGACAGAGAACTCTGAACAAAATGCTTCTAATTTAACAAACTTAGTCTCTGATCTATCTAAGGCCACTGTAAGTTTCATGAATGAAACAAGGTCTTCCATTAGAAATTTGGAAGCACAAGTGGGCCAGCTGAGTAAAAGGATCACTGAAATCCCTCCTAGTACTCTCCCAAGCAATACAGAAGAAAACCCAAAAGGAGAGTGCAAGGCCATTGACATAAGTGCCATGGCCGAACCTGTGAGGAGAGGAGAGGACGTGAATCCCAAGGAGGAAGACCTCCTGGGACATCCAGTGATCAATAAGGAGCTTTCCTCTGAGGAACCAAAGGACTCTGAGGCTCATCTAGAGACCATAGAGATTCCATTGAACCTCCTTATGCCCTTCATGATCTCTAATGAGTATTCCTCTTCTGAAGAGAATGAGGATGTTACTGAAGAGCAAACTGCCAAGTTTCTTGGTGCAATCATAAAGCTAAATGCCAAATTATTTGGCATTGATACTTGGGAAGTTGAACCTCCCTTGTTCATCAATGAACTAAGTGATCTGGATTAACTGACATTGCCTCAGAAGAGACAGGATCCTGGAAAGTTCATAATACCCTGTACCATAGGCACCATGATCTTTAAGGCTCTGTGTGACCTTGGTTCAGGAATAAACCTCATGCCCCTCTCTGTAATAGAGAAATTGGGAATCTATGGGGTGCAAGCTGCTAAAATCTCATTAGAGATGGCAGACAGCTCAAGAAAATAGGCTTATGGACAAGTAGAGGACGTGTTAGTAAAGGTTGAAGGCCTTTACATCCCTGCTGATTTCATAGTCCTGGATACTGGAAAGGAAGAGGATGAATCCATCATCCTAGGAAGACCTTTCCTGGCCACAGCAAGAGCTGTGATTGATGTTGACAGAGGTGAAATAATCCTTCAATGGAATGAGAACTCCCTTGTGTTCAAAACTCAAGGATCTCCCTCTACAACCATGGGGAGGAAGCAGAAAAAGCTTCTCTCAAAGCAGAGTCAACCCAAGCCCCCACAGTCAAACTCTAAGTTTGGTGTTGGGAGGCCACAACCAAACTCTAAGTTTGGTGTTGAACTCCCATATCCAAACTCTAAGTTTGCTGTTGGAGAGTCTCAACCAAGCTCTGCACATCTGTGAGGCTCCATGAGAGCCCACTGTCAAGCTATTGACATTAAAGAAGCGCTTGTTGGGAGGCAACCCAATTTTTATTTATCTAACCATATTTTTCTTAATTATATGTCTTTGTAGGTTCATGATCATGTGGAGTCACAAAATAAATATAAAAATTGAAAACGGAATAAAAAACAGCAGAAGAAAAATCACACCCTGGAGGAGCATCTGCCTGGCGTTCAAACGCCAGAACAGAGCATGGTTCTGGCGCTGAACGCCCAGAACAAGCATGGTTCTCGCGTTCAACGCCAGAAATGGCAGCAAATGGGCGTTGAACGCCCAAAATGGCCACCAACCTGGCGCTGAACGCCCAGAGTTGTGTACAAGGGCATTTTACATGCCTAAATTGGTGCAGGGATGTAAATGCCTTGACACCTCAGGATCTGTGGACCCCACAGGATCATCTCAGGATCTGTGGACCCCACAGGATCATCCCAGGATCTGTGGACCCCACAGGATCCCCACCTACCTCATCATCTCTCTTCCCATTCATGATCATCCCTTCTGTTTTCCATTTACCACTCACATCCATACAACCACTACCTTCAAAATTCAACATCTCTCTCCCACCCAATCCCACCCATATGGCCGAATACACACATCCATCTATCTCCTCCATATCTTCTTCTTCGTCTTCTATTCTTTCTTCTTTTGCTCGAGGGCGAGCAACATTCTAAGTTTGGTGTGGTAAAAAGCATAGCTTTTTTGTTTTTCTCCATAACCATTGATAGCACCTAAGGCCAGAGAGGCCTCTAGAAAGAGGAAAGGAAGATAAAAGCTTCCATCAAGGGTCTATAGCTCAGTGGTAGAACATTTGACTGCAAATCAAGAGATCCCTGAGACACCTCAGGGGATACATTTTCTTCCACACAATTATTGGAAGCAACTAAGGGTGGAACATCAAGAGCACTCCATCATCCTTCATGAAATCAGAGAAGATCTAAAAGCAATGAAGGAGGAGCAGCAAAGACAAGGAAGAGACATAGAAGAGCTCAAGGACATCACTAAGGTGGACTCATTCCTTGTTCTTACTTTCTCTGTTTTTCGTTTTCTATGTTATGGTGCTTATCTATGTTTGTGTCTTCATTACATTATCATTAGCAGTTAGTAACTATGTCTTAAAGTTATGAATGTCCTATGAATCCATCACCTCTCTTAAAATAAAAAACTGTTTTAAATCAAAAGAACAAGAAGTACATGAGTTTCGAATTTATCCTTGAACTTAGCTCAATTATATTGATGTGGTGACAATGCTTCTTGTTTTCTGAATGTATGCTTGAACAGTGCATATGTCTTTTGAAGTTGTTGTTTAAGAATGTTAAATATGTTGGCTCTTGAAAGAATGATGACTAGGAGACATGTTATTTGATAATCTGAAAAATCATAAAAATGATTCTTGAAGCAAGAAAAAGCAGCAAAGAACAAAGCTTGCAAAAAAAAAAATTAGGCGAAAAAAAAAATTTGAAGAAAAAGAAAAAGCAAGCAGAAAAAGCCAAAGCTCTTAAAACCAAGAGGCAAGAGCAAAAAGCCAATAACCCTTAAAACCAAAAGGCAAGGGCAAATAAAAAGGATCCCAAGGCTTTGAGCATCAGTGGATAGGAGGACCTAAAGGAATAAAATCCTGGTCTAAGCGGCTAAACTAAGCTGTCCCTAACCATGTGCTTGTGGCGTGAAGGTGTCAAGTGAAAACTTGAGACTGAGCGGTTAAAGTCAAGGTCCAAAGCAAAAGAAGAGTGTGCTTAAGAACCCTGGACACCTCTAATTGGGGACTTTAGCAAAGCTGAGTCACAATCTGAAAAGGTTCACCCGATTATGTGTCTGTGGCATTTATGTATCCGGTGGTAATACTGGAAAACAAAGTGCTTAGGGCCACGGCCAAGACTCATAAAATAGCTGTGTTCAAGAATCATCATACTGAACTAGGAGAATCAATAACACTATCTGAACTCTGAGTTCCTATAGATGCCAATCATTCTGAACCTCAATGGATAAAGTGAGATGCCAAAACTATTCAAGAGGCAAAAAGCTATAAGTCCCGCTCATATGATTGAAGCTATGTTTCATTGATAGTTTGGAATTTATAGTATGTTCTATTCTTTTTATCCTATTTTGATTTTTAGTTGCTTGGGGACAAGCAACAATTTAAGTTTGGTGTTGTGATGAGCGGATAATTTATACGCTTTTTGGCATTGTTTTTAGTATGTTTTTAGTAGAATCTAGTTACTTTTAGGGATGTTTTTAATAGATTTTATGTTAAATTCACATTTCTGGACTTTACTATGAGTTTGTGTGTTTTTCTGTGATTTCAGGTATTTTCTGGCTGAAATTGAGGGACTTGAGCAGAAATCAGATTCAGAGGTTGAAAAAGGACTGCTGATGCTGTTGGATTCTGACCTCCCTGCATTCAAAGTGGATTTTCTGGAGCTACAGAACTCGAAATGGCGCGCTTCCAATTGCGTTGGAAAGTAGACATCCAGGGCTTTCCAGCAATATATAATAGTATATACTTTGGCCAAGAATAGACGACGTAAACTGGCGTTCAACGCCAGCCTTCTACCAAAATCTGGCGTCCAGCGCCAGAAAAGGAGCCAAAACCAGAGTTGAACGCCCAAACTGGCACAAAAGCTGGCGTTCAACTCCAAGGAGGACCTCTACACGTGTAACAATCAAAGCCCAGTCCAAGCACACACCAAGTGGGCCCCGGAAGTGGATTTATGCATCAATTACTTACTCATGTAAACCCTAGTAGCTAGTTTATTATAAATAGGACCTTTTACTATTGTATTTGGCATCCTGGATTGTATTTTGATCCTGTGATCACGTTTTGGGGGCTGGCCATCTCGGCCATGCCTGGACCTTCACTTATGTATTTTCAACGGTAGAGTTTCTACACTCCATAGATTAAGGTGTGGAGCTCTGCTGTTCCTCAAAGATTAATGCAAAGTACTACTGTTTTCTATTCAATTCTTCTTATTTCGCTTCTAAGATATCCATTTGCACCCAAGAACGTGATGAAGGTGATGATTATGTGTGACGCTCATCATCCTTCTCCCTTATGAACGCGTGCCTGACAAACACTTCTGTTCTACATGAAATAAGCTAGAATGAGTATCTCTTAGATCTCCTAACCAGAATCTTCGTGGCGTAAGCTAGAATGATGGCGGCATTCAAGAGAATCTGGAAGGTCTAAACCTTGTCTGTGGTATTCCGAGTAGGATTCAATGATTGAATGACTGTGACGAGCTCCTAACTCGCGATTGCAGGGCGTTAGTGACAGACGCAAAAGGATAGGAAATCCTGTTCCAGCATGATCGAGAACCGACAGATGAATAGCCGTGCCGTGACAGGGTGCGTGAGCATATTATTCACTGAGAGGATAAGATGAAGCCATTGACAAGGGTGATGCCTCCAGACGATTAGCCGTGCCGTGACAGGGCATTGGATCATTTTCCCGTGAGATGACCGAAAGTAGCCATTGACAGTGGTGATGTATCACATAAAGCCAGCCATGGAAAGGAGTAAGACTGACTGGATGAAGATAGCAGGAAAGCAGAGGTTTAGAGGAACGAAAAGCATCTCCATTCGCTTATCTGAAATTCCTACCAATGATTTACATAAGTACCTCTATCCCTACTCTATTATTTATTATTCGAAAACATCATTATCAATTTATATCTGCCTGACTGAGATTTACAAGGTGACCATAGCTTGCTTCATACCGCCAATCTCCGTGGGATTCGACCCTTACTCACGTAAGGTATTACTTGGACGACCCAGTGCACTTGCTGGTTAGTTGTATCGAAGTTGTGACAAATTATGAATGTGTAATTACGATTACGCGTACCAAGTTGCTCACGTGCCAGGAATAGTTTGAGTCTGGACATCACAATTTCGTGCACCAAAGTTCGTGACTAGGAGAGCTTGATTCATGATCATCACTGCCTATGGAATCAACTTCTTGGTCTGTTCCGTCCACTTTTCCACAAGGTATATGCTTTGGAGGTTGTGCACTATCCTCCTTGGCATCAAATTCGAACTTCTCGGCAGAATCCTTTACAGTTCTCGATTCCCATGGAGGTTTAGCATCTCCTAAATCTTCAACCACTTCTTCATCTACAACTATTATGGCTTCCTCCACTTGTTCCAATACAAAGCCATGCTCCTCATTGTCCACCAAAGTTTCTAGTGTCTCCTTCATGCTACGCTCTTCTTTTGATTCTCCACATGTAGCCATGGGAGTACTTTGAGTGCTCAGATGTTGGGAAGCTATTATATTTACTTCCTCGGTTAAGGCAGTAGTGAGTTCCAGTACGTCCCTTTGCATCTTCGCTTGCCCTTGAAGAAGAACACGAAGGGTGTCATCCATTGGAGATTGGGGTGGATATGAGGGTTCATTGGTTGGGAGAGAGGGCTCATAATACAGAGGTGGTTCTTCTTGATAAGGATATGGGGATGGTGAATATTGCGGTGGTGGTTCTTGGGAGTAATTAGATTGGAATTGTGGTGGATAAGGGTCATACGGTGGTGAATGGTGAAAAGGAACTTGTGAGTGTGGTGGTTCAAAGCTATGTTAAGAGGGTGATTTATAAGCACAGGGTGGAACTTGTTGGTAACTACAAAGGGATCCACCGTATCTATTGCCTTGGCATGCATTGTAGAATGGTCGTCGTCTGTGATACTGTGGAGGGTGTTGTTGCCTAAAGGGTTGATCAAGTCCTCGTGGCTCCATCCATCTTTAGCTGTTCTGACCTTGATGCATGTTCCTGCTATAGCTTTCATTCCCTTCAACAATATTAGAACCAAACTCAAAGCGAGAGGGGTGAGAACTCATGGTAGCTAATAAGAATTAAAAATGAAAACAGAAAAAAATAAACAAGCAAAAGAAAAATATTTACAATAACCAATAATAAGGCACACGTTTGCAATTCTTCCCCGGCAACAGTGCCATTTTGAAGAACGAAATTCTCACGCGATCTAGAATTTTCACAAAAATATAATCGCGTTGCAAGTATAGCTTCTAGACCGACAAGAATTCCTTTCATACAAAATTTTTTGTTGTCACAAGTAACAAACCCAATAAAATTTATAACCCGAAGTATTCAAACCTCGGGTCGTCTTCTCAAGGAACTGCAGGGAGGTGTTCTTACTATTAGTTATGGAAAACAGTGTTTTTGGGTTTTAAAAGGTTTGAACAAGGGAAATAAATTGCAAGAATTAATAAATTAATAACTAATAAAACTCTTGGCAAGGTATGAAAATTTGGAAGTCCTATCCTAGTTATCCTTATCGATGGTGATGAGAATTGAGTTTTAATCCCACTTAGTTAACCTTTACTAAAGCAAAGGAAAGTCAAGTGGACTAATTAGTTTGATCCTCAAGTCCTAGCCAACTCCTAAGAAAGGACTAAAGTTATCGGAATTTAATTCAATTAGCAAAAATAACAATTATCAATCACGATGAGTTTGATAACTCAAGAGTCTCCAATAAATCAATTAAAGCCAAGAATATAAAAAGCTAAATAAGAATCATAAATCTGAAATACCTCAGCTTATATTAAATAAAGAAAAGCCTAACATGAATGGTTCATAAGCCAATTTGGCAACATAAGTAATTATCAAATAAAAGCATTAAAGTATCTGAAAGCAGAAGAGAAATATAAAGTAAAAGGAATATTGAACCTGTGACTGAAGATGAATTGAACTAAACTAATAGAAAACCTAAAATCCTAAATCCTAAGAGAGAGGAGAGAACCTCTCTCTCTAAAAACTACATCTAAATTATGAAAAGTGAATAATGGAAGACATCTTAATGAATGGATGCATTCCCCCACTTTATAACCTCTAATCTGTGTTTTCTAGACTTGGATCTGGGCCAAAAGGGTTTTAGAAATCGCTGGGGGCGTTTTCTGCAGTTTCTACACGTGGCGTCTATCACGCGGTCGCGTCATCTGGGAGTTTTCCTTGTCACGCGTTCGCTTCGGTCACGCGTACGCGTCATTTGCGTTCTGCTCAAGGCAAGCGTCCGCGTCAGTCACGCGTTCGCGTCGCTGCCTTTTCGCGCTAGGCACGCGGCCGCGTCGTCCATCCGTTCACGTCGCTGCCCTTTTCTTCAAAACTCCATTTTTGTGCTTTCCTTCCAATTTTGTATGTTTCCTTTCTATCCTCTAAGCCATTCCTGCCTTGGGAGATCTGAAAATACTTAACACACAAATCACGGCATCGAATGGTAATAAAGGGTAATTAAAATTAATATTTTTAAAGCATAGGAAACATGTTTTTCACATATATCACATAATAAGGAAGTGAAAGTAAAGCCATTAATTTACATGAATAAGTGGGTGAATGATTTAATAAATCACTTAAATTGAGCACAAAATATATCATAAAATATGGGTTTATCACTGCCCTCCATAGAAGGCTTCCTGTCTTGTTGAATCTTCATCAGCGAATTCCTTCAATTTCTGCGATTTGCCTCCAGTGTCAATTAGAGGAGGAATCTATTATGTACTGCTTATTCACCTACAATAAGGCAAAAGAAGTATGGCTCAGAAGCCCATTTGCAGATGTGACGATAGAAGAAGAGGAAGAAGAACTTTACCGGTGCTGGAGAAGGAAAAAAGCTTACCTATCGAGGAGTGGAGGTGACCAACAATCCTTACTCCTAGTTAAAATTATGTGCTGTAATATTTGGAGAGTTCGAAATTGCTTGCTCTTTGAATATGAAAAAACTCCACGAGAAGAGACAGAACGAGCTTCCCGAAGATTATTGATGGAAGTGGTGAATGCCCACTCAATTCTCTTCTAGTAAATCATTAGGAGTTCGAGCCCTCTTGTTAGATTCTCTTCCTTTCATTATGCTTCTTCTATAATTCTTTTTTATTATTTCTCTTTATAACTCAATAGGAGAGTTGTTTGGGAGCTCCCCACTCTCTTTTCTTTTGTCCATAATGGACCCATTATATTCCTTTGGTTTTGAAATGAATACCTTTTGCCTTTGGGAAAAAAAAAAGAACCACAAAAATGCGTTTATAGACTAGAAACGAAAATAATTTATTCACAAGCTTATAATTAAATAAAATATTCACGAAAATTAATTAAAATAAGTTTATAATTATTCACGAAATAAATATTCAATATATTAAATAAAATAAGCTTATAATTACAAATCAATATCCTTTACAAAAATTATTTACATAATTTAGAAATGCTCAAGAAAATACAAATAAAAAACATAATACATATATTTCATAATACAACAATATGAGATACGTCCTTTTACAAATATTCTATTTCGTACCAATACGAATTTTTATATTTTGGAATTTTTGCGGAGGACTAATGAACACTGACCGTTTAACCATATCAAAACTTGTCATTTGTTACAACCATGACCACTTTAACTGACAATATTTTTTCACTATCAATCTGTCTGCTATATCTACATGTATAAAAGAAAAACTTGACTTAACCATATTTCTTAAACTCTAAACACTACATTCTAGACCTTAAACATTAAATCTTTACCCTAACTCCTAAATACTAAATTTTAAACCATAATTTTAAACCGCTTATGTTTAACCGTGTGACAACACACCTTTACCATTTTAAAACACCTTCTGATTTTTCTATCACAACAACTTGCATCGAAACAGCGATAGTCCCACACCAAGCCTCATACATCAATATTACATGGATGAGATTGAGGGTTTAAGATTTTGGGATTTATGGGTTCAAATTTTATGTTTTAACATTTAAGATTCAACAATTATGGTTAAGTATTTACAGTTAAGGAATTATGGTTTAGAATTTAATATTTAGAATTTTAAGGATTAGTGAGGGTTATTGTTGTAGGGATTAAGTTTGAGAGTTTAAAGTTTAAGATTTACTTCAACTATAATGCAAATGTAATGGACACAAATAAAATTTCATATAAATTGTTTAAACCTATCTAAAACAAATAAGTTCTCTAGTTGAACTTTTTTATTGTGTTGTTAAGTTAATAAAAATTATTATGAATTTTAGCAAAGAATTTACATAATTGTTAATAAATAAAATTATGTCATTCACATCCACATAGACACATATATTGAACAAATACAGTGGTTGCCTTTTTTTTTTTTTTTTTTGGCCAAATTTATTAAGATTTCTTTCACTCTCTATGCTATATTGTTATTTAACTAGGTTCTATAAAATATATAGAAGGGTGGAGCTAATGATATATTCCACGTCATGGTTGCTACATACAGTTTTTTATTCGGGACAGAGCTGTGATTAAACAAAGCACTCAATAAGCCCATACACAATAACTCTAATGCATCAAATATAAGTAATAAATACTATACCCACTTACATTTTCTACAAACAACTTCACTCCTATCGTTACACCAAATGTCATAAAACACACAAATACACATACAATAGGTCCCTGCAAAAAACCGACAAGGCCCATGAACAACTAAGCCCATACACCCAACAATGGCCCTTCGTTAAGGTTAATCACACTCAATTGTCATTATCCTATCTTAATCAGAAATCTCTCATGTGACGGAAGCTGGAAATCAGCTGCACCATCTGCCTCACAGTACAATATCAACAGAATTTATCTCTTGGCAGAGATATTTGTCACACTACGATTGTGCCAGCACAATTCTACACATGTAGAGTGTGTCCTGGTCTATGTTCTACACGGTTGAATATATATATATATATTGTTTGCCATAGAAATGTAATTGTAATTGAAATTTCAATCACCAAAGAGATTAAAGAATTTGACATCACCTCTACTAGGGCATATTCTATCACATACATTAATCATAAAGATGACATCAAATTAGCAATTACTGCAAAATCAATTACCATCTATGAGTAACACATTGTTAAAGCATTACGATTGTTCTGTCTTATAATAGAAAGTTTTAAGGATGATTTTTTTCATAATAATGAACTATTTCACATTAGTTTAAAAAATACAATATAGTAAAAATAAATAAACAAGTATTTAGTTATAATTAATTAATTGTGGACTAAAAATTTTGCTAAAGATGATAAAAAAAATCTTTATAACACTGTACATACATCCACAAGATTAAGAACCCTACCATTTCCACCCTTTATCCTTCCAATTCATTTGATACCTCTATAAACCACATGAGTCCTTGTCTAATGCCAGCAGCATCAAAATCAAACAAATTATTGCTAGCCATTCAAATCAAGAACCAATCTAGTTAGTAAGCTAGTTTTGCTCCATTCTACTATCATCACACAAATCATAAAGCCACTTGTACGTCGACCCCACCTCTCTAATACCCTGCCTTCTTGAATTCCTTTGCTAAGTGAAAACATAGAAATAAATAAAAAAAAAAGCGTTACAAATAACCAGAGCTAACGAAAAGCATAATAGCTAATACCCTCTGCAAAATTAATTCTGTGTTTTACAAACTAGCTATTAGGTCTGAAAAAAAATTTGGCATACTTACTAATTGATATTTATAATATTTTTTTAAAATATTCACAACTAATAAAAGAAAGTGACTATTTTTTTATCGATGCAAAGCTTTTCTAAAAACATAAATTTCTGAACGTAAAATTCAAGTCAAGAGAGATCAAACTCTGAAGGAAATAGCTAAAATTCTAATTAGCTATTAATTCTGATATTAGAGAAATATTTATAAATAAAATTCGTAAAATCGAAGAATTATAGTCTTAAAGTACAAGAAATAAGGTCAACAGAATTAACCGCTTCTACATTCTTTTTCACCTATCTTAACCAAAACACCCCACAGCCGTTGGATCTCTCCGAAGACATCATCGGACGGCAACCTGAGCCGGCAGCAGGGACACGTGTTCCTCTTTCCAAGCCACGGCAAAATGCACATCCAATGAAACAAATGCTGACATGGCAACTCGCAGACGTCCCTCCCCACGCGCATCTCTTCTTTGCAAATCACGCACTCTTTTCCTCCAACCGCCACTTCCACCGCCGGCAAAGCCACTACCGCCGCCGCCGCTGCCGCCACCTCCACCTCCTCCTTATTATTCCCTCTCCCTACACAACATCCCATGGACCCCACCAGCCCCATGCACCGAACCACCGTTTCCACATAAGGGATCAAGATCGTTCCGTTACACTCCCCAATACTTGGTAATCCAAAACCGCCACAAAAAGAAACGGCCGCCAATATTTTCTCCCGGAAAGCCCTTCTCAAATTCACCCTCCATTCCGAAAAGGAATCTTCTAAAAGCTCGGGGTTGTGGTTGTGCGTCTCGCAGAACAAGAGAAGGAGGAGAACCGCGTCGAGATCGCGTTGCCGCATTGAAGTTGACAATGGCGGCGGCATTGCGGCGTGGCGAGTGAGTGTGTGGAGAGAAGAGAGGAGGTGGCGCGCGATGAGGAGGGTTTTTTGGTGGAGAGAGAGGGTATGGAGATGGTGGAGGGTTAGAGAGAAGAGGGTTGGGGAGGAGAGGAGGAGGGCGAGGCGGTGGGTGCGGTGGTTGGTGGCGGAGATGATGGAGTGGGTGAGATTGGAGACGGTGGTGGGAGAGAGAGTGGAGAGTGCTGCCATGATTGTTGATGATGTTGAAGATGTTGTTGCTTCTTCCATTGTTATTATGGGATCATGATGTGTTCTTTTTTATTTCTTGGACTTTGTTGGCTTTAGTTTCTGTTTCTTTTTCTTTTTCTTTTTCTTGCTTTTGTTTTGTTTGGTTTAAGACGGTGGTGATGGTGGTGGTGATGATGATAATTGATAAGCGAAGTAGGGGGTTTGTGGCTTTATATGTACGTGTGGGCTTGTGATTACCGTCATTAAAAATGCAACAAGTCCAATTTGTATTCACACCTAATTTGTGCTTAATATGCCATAGTTTTATAATAATTTTTTTTATCTGAAGAACTAAGATTGAAAATAACGTTAGCAAAAAGGGGGGAAAACCAGAATCAATGTACTTTTAATTAACAATCAGTTAATTTTTTTAATTCTCTTTATAGTAACAACTCAAACTATATCAACTGTTGCACATTCTTTATTTTTATTATTGATTATTATTGGTTAAAGAAATTAATTTTTTGAGAAGGGCTAAAAAATTTCTTGATACTTATATTTTCTTTTTCTTTATGCAATATATTTTTGTCTAGTGTCTATAAACATAAAATACATAAATATAATAGAATATAATTTTCATACATTAAGAGTGTAAACAAATTTTATATATACATTTAATTATGTATTGTTACATTATCAAAATAAAAAAATTAATTTTTAAAAATTTATTATTTAAAAAATTATCTAAATATAGAAAAATTTTATTTTTCTATTTTAAAAGATATTAAAATGATACTCCTTTCTCTTCTATTTATAAAATGTATGTCTCTTTATAACTTTTAAAAAACTTTTTTTTTAATTTATTTTAAATTTTTTGTGTTAATTAATGTTAATTTTATTTATTTTTCAAAAAAATAAATTATTTTTTACAAAAATACCTTTTAGCAAAAGTTTTATTTTTTTGTCATTAAATTTTGCTCACCAAAATATTCTTTAATAAATTATTTTTGATTAATTAAATTGTATTTTTATCAAAATATTTTTTTCTAAAATACCCTTCAATAATTTTTTAATTATTAAACTATGATTTTACCAAAATTTTCGTTAACAATTTTTTTTATTTTACTATTAATTTTTCGATATCAATATATATTATTTTAACATTAAATAAAAAAATCTTACCGCTGTTAATATGTATAACAATTAATATATATTGATATTGAAAAATAATCTTACCAAGATTTTTTTATTTAATGCTAAAATAATATATATTGATATCAGAAAATTAATAGTAAAATTTAAAGTAATTATTGATGAAAATTTTGGTAAAATCACAATTTAATAATTAAAAAATTATTGAAGAGTATCTTAAAAAAATAATTTAATTATTAAATTTTTTAAAAATATTTTGGTAAAATACAATTTAATTAATAAAAAAATAATTTATTAAAGAGTATTTTGGTAAAAAAAATTAATAAAAAAAGAATAAAATTTTTGTTAAAGGGTATTTTTTTTTAAAAATAATTTATTTTTTCTTAAAAAATAGATAAAATTAACATTAGTTAACACAAAAAATTTAAAATGGATTAAAGATGAAGTTTTTTAAATGTTATAAGAGAGAAAAATATACATTTTACAAATAGAAAAAAGGAGTGTCATTTTAGCATATTTTAGAAGAAGAGAGTAAAATTTTTCTAAATATATAATTATATAAAATTTTTTATATTATTAATATTTTAAATTAAATTCAATATAATAATACATAAATGTATTTAGCTATATTAATACAGAAATAAAAAGAGAAACAATAACTAAAAATGCATTGTTGCAGTGTAAATTTCAAAAAGAATGATAATATTATTATGTTTTCAAGGTTTTTTTAATCAGTGTCCTATTTAACCATACCTGTCATGGCAAATCTATTTATTATTTTTTTTACTTAAATAAATTAAACAAAAGAAAAAAAAATAAAGAAACTTCTTAAATAGAGGACAACCTCATTTAAGATTATTCTTAAACTCTTCGAAAAAAAAAAGAAGTTTCACTTGATAAAGTTGTAAATTTATTGCTATTTTTATCAAAATGTCTGTCACTATTAAACAAAAATTAACACACCAATTCTAATATATGATATCCCTTATTTTAAATATCAATAAATCTAAAACCACCCTAGTAATTAATAACAAAGATCAAATCCAAAATCTATTTATCATTGATTGTGCTTCAGTTAATTTGAGACAATTACTATTTGGATTTAGCTGTGCTTCATTTTTCTATTTAGTTTTCCTTTTGTAGACAATGCTTCAGTTAATTTGAGGGGCAGTAAAATCAACCTATTAAAAAGATTTTTATAGTAGTTGTACAGTGTTAATTATTCTTTCTTTATTTACACGATTAGACGAACAACACTTTATAGATAGGTGGGTTCTAGACTTCTAGTTTGGTCATTCAGTGATAAGTGGTTTGAATTTATGATATAACAACCACCCAACACTACTTGAGTTTATATTTTCTAAATTAAGAAAATATGTATAAGTAATAAAGAAGGAGAATAATAATTCTATAATTCTTTACATTAGAAAATCCAAGATTCCTAGTCTTTTGTTATTATACTAATTTATTATTATAGTTGTAGAAACCTAAAAGATTATATATTTTTCAACAAAAATAATTACCTCATTCTTATAAGAGTAATTATCTATTCAAAATTTTTAAAGTCGAATATTTTAATTAATTTTTTATATTTTAAAATATATAAATAATTTTTAATATTTATTTTATTAAACAATACAATATTTTATAATTTGATCTGTTAAATAATAACTGTTATTGTTGATGTGTAATATTAATTCATACACATAGTTATATTAAATATTTACATGCGTGAATTAGACAAATCAATCTCTAAAATAAAATATAAAATAGTCTTCACTAAATTTAAAAACTCTTAAAATAATTTTAAAAAATTTTAAAATAATCTCTTCGATGTTTATGCTTCTGACGAATGTGCCATTGGTTGTGGAAAATCTACACAACAATGGTAATTATTTTTAAATTAATAAATTTTAATTTCCAAAATTTTTGTTTATTTATCTCAAATTTGCTTTATATATATATATATTTTCAAAACAAATTATATATATAATTTTTAAAATAAATTATAAATTAATTTTAAAAAGACATTATTTTTCAAAAAAATTAAATAACTTAAAATAAATGAATTATTATTTATTTTTGATTATACAAGATATTAATTTAATTTAATTTGTAGTATAATATTTTAAAATAATTTCTTAATGTTGAAGAAGATAATGAACTAATTGTTCGAGAAGAGATGAGAAAACATTTAATTTAACATATATTTTTTTAAAGAAACAATTGGAAATATTTGTATAAGTGCTTATGAAGTAGGAGTGACAACATGCACCCTACTCGCAGGTATCCAATCCGACTCCACTCGATCAGGTAGGGTTGCCAACCCAATTTGCAGTGGGTAGGGTAGGATTCTCATGCGGGTCGAATAGGGTGCGAGTTGAGCAGTAACCTACCCGACCAACTCGCACCCTATATATGTATATGTTATATACTTATATAAAAATATGCTTCAAGTGGATGTTGAATCAAAAACCTCTCACTAAATGCAAAAGATACTTAGCCACTAAAAGATGATCATTAATTGATAATTTAATACTTTTTTCACTTAAAAGTCAGTTCTATTTTAAATTATCATCAAGTTATATAATAATGTTGCATCTTTTTTGTAACCTACGGATAGAATTGGGTATCCACGGGTAAGGATAGGGTTAGAATATTCTCAACCCGCGGGTAGAATTAAAGTTGGATCCAAACAATACCCTACCCTACCCATTTCCATTCCTATTACGAAGGCAACACTTTATTTGGAACTTATATGCAATCAGAATCAAGTTATCTCTAAAGTCAAATTTACAAACTTTGGTCAACCATAAGATCAAGGTGGATCATTTACAAAATCTCAATGTGAAACTCTTACTACTACTTTGCATAGGTGAACACTTAATAGTCACATGTGCATGTTAATGTTCTACGCCATCAGTTGTAACGGCCTAGTTTTCGGCAAAACGGAATTATTTCTCGAAAAGCCTAGTTAAAGCCAGCATCTCGCTACGTCCTTAGTTACTAACTAGCGAAGATTTCGTTTTTGAGGCGCTTCGACTAGAAATTTTAAAATTCTGATTTTCGCGGTTAGAGTCGTTTCGACAAGTCAGGCCCGAATCTTGAGAGAATAAAAAATATAATACAATAACCTGGCCTAAAATCTATCGACACTCTATGATGAACTTAGCGATGCTAATGTATCAGCATGGATTTTTTATTTCAAGATAATCACGTTACTAGTATTATTTATACTAATAGCTCATATATTTGCTCTATGAGTATAATTACTAGTGATATAATATATCTAGCTTTAGTAATTATTTCTTTAATATATTTTATTAATTTAGTCGGGTGACTAATCACCCTTGGGATTTGGGCCATGTTGATTCGAGCCACCTCCTGCTTATTTTTCCTCTCTTCGTACATAATCTCAATAACTACCTCCTGCTTCCTTTCTTTTTCTTTTTATGTGATGTTGAAAAGAAGAACAAGAGAGAAAATTTGAAAATTTCATAGTCAGATAGTTTCTGATGTTCGATCCTTTAGTTCTAAATTTTCAATTAAGATTTTAAACCGATTAAAGTGTTAGTCTCTTATTCCTTTTCACAATCGTATTAGATTTGTCAAGGAGAGAAACTTCTTCTTGAACTTGTGATGATAATTCGGTTATCATATATATCATAGTTTATAAGTTGTTTTTGATTAAAAGTTAGGAAAAAAAGCGAGCTAGAAATCGTCAAGAGGAAATCAGTTTTTGTAAGCTAAAATGAAGAGGTAACGTTTGGTAAATTTATTATGAATTGAATGTGTTT
Organism: Arachis ipaensis; assembly: GCF_059453495.1. Taxonomy (NCBI): domain Eukaryota; kingdom Viridiplantae; phylum Streptophyta; class Magnoliopsida; order Fabales; family Fabaceae; genus Arachis; species Arachis ipaensis. The sequence continues at coordinate 38,180,836 of NC_142437.1, forward strand.
TGATGCTTGCCTTATGTTTGATTGTCTGAGGTTTGAAACCAAATGTTTGCATGACGTTTTTAACGTATTCTAATGGTTAAAAATTTGGGCACTGGGCACCCTCCCCTTTGAAGACATGTGAGATTATATGGGCGCTAGGTTCCTAGCCACGCAACATACGTGGGTGCTAGGCTCCCTGTTAATCAAACTTGGGCGTCAGGTGTTGGGCACTAGGCGCTTGCATTCTGTGACAAGATTTCACACTTCGAAGGCACTAGGCGCTAGGCGTGGGCGCTAAGTGCCATACGTTGTGACTTGCGGTGTTTGGTACCCACAATTGGCGCTAAGTACCAAAGCACAATACAACAGAGTTTTGTAAAGAACTAAAGGAATATGTAAATTGGTAAAAATTTAAAAGTGAAAGTGCAATTAGTCTAAAGACTGAAGAGTTTTAATACAATTAACTAAAGCCTAGAGATTAGAACATAAGTAACTAAAGTCTTAAGGTTAAAAGGACATAAAAAAAGAGATGAAAACATAGCAGGCAAATAACTTAAAAGTTTCAAAGAATATAATGCTAATTATAGTAAAAGACATAAAAAGATAATACAAAAGTCTAGATTCTAGGGTTTTCATCATAAAACACCTAGAGAAAGGTACGAGGACAGGACTGTAAATAATTATGGCATTAAAAGGAGAATAGGATGTGAAAGATATTAATAAAAAAAAAAGAGTTATGAAATTAATGAAAGTGGGCTTGGCCTTGAAAAACTTGAGAAAAGCAGAATGTGTAAGCTAATGATTGCATTTAGAAACTAATGATTGTTGATTGAGCCTCTGGTCGAATAATGATTGTTGATTTGGGCCGTTGGGCCAAATATAAAAGACGGGAATGCCCGTGGATTATATTGATTTGCTTTCCAGACATACTTAGCAAGAGTGTTGTTCCTGTAAGGCAAGGTCCCTTATAGAGGTATGACATGCATGCTCAACCAGAGTGATGTTCCTGTAAGGCAAGGTTGCTTACAAAAGTATTACTATAATGTGCGTAGTTTTGATTAGCTCTGGAAATGCCATATCTGGCTAGGTGTGCCGGGTTACGTCGGGAGCAAGTAGAAATCAACACATGAGCTCATGACCTACACTAGGACTAAACACGCGTCATACTTGTTTGCGCATTCTTTTCTGTCATGTATTCTATATGAATGTATGTGTGTTTTTCTGTGTTTGTCTTTTCTGTGATACTTTTTGTATTTTCTGTTTGTTTATTATTTTCTGTACTTTATTATGTTTCGTATTCTCTGTTTACATACCGTTTGTCTAAATGAACAATAAAATGCTAATGAACTTAACTAACAACCATAACCTTAATAAGAACCCCCAAGTTCTTACTCCCTATTCTTTCCTTCAGATGGAGACGGGAGTGCTCTTCTATGAGTTGGACCCTCCGTTCATCTTTGAGGACCCAATGACATTTGGACGTTACTATGTTTTTGGTAGGAAACCTAATGTATGTATGCATGTATTGCGCGATAGGCCCTTTTCACACCCACTAGATAGTTCAGACTTTGACTCGGATATGCCATACAATTTTCCTCTATCTTGGTTACACCCGAACAGCCACGGTCATTCTTTTCCTAGTCCTCTGATACATGCTTATCTTTTACATCCCAGGAGAGGGTTACATCTCAGATCCACCTCCGGACGTCATCATACCTTCGGCACCTCATGCACCTCCTTCACCAGCCGAGTAGCTACAGGCGCAGTTCGGCCCACTAGGCGAAGCGTTAGCTCTAGTGTATGCCAATGGTCTTATACTAGGCTGGAGTAGTAGTTCATTCGGCGGAGCATCTATATCAGAGGATTCAGAAGAGGAGGATCCAGAGGAAGATCCAGAAGAGGAGGAGTTACCATCTTCTAGGAATAGTTCATTTGCAGGAGGAGATCTACCAAATGGCGATATCTGACTTCGGTTAGGGAGACATCAGTTGGTATTTTTGGTGGCATCTTAGTTTAGTACTTTTTAGTTTAGTCTCTCCCTTTTATTAGTGTATAGAAAGAATAGGAGAGTCTAGAAGTGCTAGGGTAGCCCAAGCACCAGTTTAGTAGCTTTTGTTTGGGCTAGGGTCTGAGGATGTCATATATTCATACATGTATATATTTATCTTATGGGATGTATACTGATAGGATCTGTAAATGTACTAGCGTGTGATGATATATGAACGTTCTATTAATATTTTATGCTCATGATGTTGATTACTCCTTGTTATGCAGATTTTTAGTAAATCTGGGTTGGTTCGATCTCTATTGATCTGGGAGCAAAACCTACTCCTCTTATGAATAGCAATTTTCGAATTGTACACCAAAAGATCCCAATTTTGGACAAATAGAGAAGAAAAGGAAAAACTTGAAATGTAAATTAAATTTAAATAACTTGAAATCAAAATTATAGAACAAAGTAAATGACACAAAATTAAATCAAAGCAATAAAATGCCTTCAACAAAGGTTAAATGACTTCGAATTCGAAAGAAAATATAGAAAAGTTAAAGAAGAAAACAAAGACTTTGCATGGAAAATAAATTTGCAGAAAGAGTAAAGATTACAAGGAATTTTAAAGAAATGTAAAAGACATGGAAGGAATCCAACAGAAAAGAAAGCTCTTTGCAAACCAAGAAAGTCACTGAGGATGTGAATGTGCGAGAGTATTTTTTCTGAAAATGAATTCCAACCCTTATTTCTTCCAAGTTATGTCTATTTATAGCCTTTTTCAGGCAATCAGAATTCCTTCATGTGCTCCACATACAAGAAAATCAAACATAATTGTTCCCGCTATAACAAGTGTGATAACCGTCTTCAACTGCCTCAATCACTGGTCTTTCCATTGCTTCGATCATGGACCTTCATTTTCAATTTGCACCTTCGATCAACCTAGCTTGCTCATCGATGATTTCTTTTGATCATCGTAAGCACCTTCTTGACATAGTCCAGACGAATGTCTTCGATTTGTTTATAATCAAATTTAAATTTTTTTTTTAGCCAACAAATTGCTCCCTTGAATTGACAATTCCTTCCTTAAAGAATGTGTCAATTCAATAAAACTTTTTTCTTTTTTTTTTATTTAAAACTAAGAAAACAAAATTTAAATCCCAAAAACATTCGGGATCTCCAACTAACACCAATTTTTGGAAACTGTTCCACTTCATCTCGCACGGTTTTTCATTACTTTCGGGTGATTCATCTCTCCTCAACTCAAAAACCTCTTCAATTTTAACTTATAAATACCACTTTATTAACTTTTAAAACTTTTTTCAGAAATTTTTTCGCATATGAGTGACAGGCCTGCTACCATAGCTACTATGAAGCGCAAAGCAGAGTTTTTGAAAGCTTCAAAAAAGAAATTGAAGTCTTTAAAAACCTCTTCCGCAGCATCAAGCTTAGCAGAGGTAACATAACGAAACTATGTATATGTCTATATTTCACATATTGAACACTGTATTTTAACACCAAAAAATTTTATTTTAGGCCAAACAGTATACAAGCAAGTCTGTCGACTCTCCATCAAAGGATTCAAGCTCAAAAAATTCTCAACCAAACACTGGAAATTTTGAAGTTGATTCTGAAGATGTCTCTTTAAGTTCTTTCGATGTGGCGGATTTTGAAGCCACTAAGGTATTTCATCATTATTACTTGTGTATTATTTTATTTTTAAAAAAAAGGTACAACCCCTTTTATCTATAATGTTTATATACAGGAAGCATCTCCTCCTCCAAAAACATCGATGCTGGCCCAATTATTCATCAACTATCCTTTACATCCTCCAGTACCAATTCGATTCCAACAATCAATGTTGGACCAGAAATAGCAAAGAATGATGAAATAATTTCTTTACAAATTGAAAAGGTTGTTGATCCATTATCGACCACAAATGATATCATTGTGAATATTTCTGTCGACGAGGTCAAGCCCACACCCCTTGCACAAGATCGAATTTCGCATTTGCTTCAAACTGGAGGTAGAGAAGTCAATAACCAAGGCGAAGAAATCATTGATCTTAGCCAAGGTGATGATGTTGTCAGTGAGATTCTTATGATCATGTCAAAGATCTCTAAAGGCAAAGAAACTAAGTTATCAAGTTCCGAGAATAAATCAGTTCATCTAGATCAGAACCCACAAGTCCCTAATCTTCTCGAAACCATACATGATCAAAATATCATAAGAGATCTTATTGACCCTGGTGTTTTCAATCTTCTTCAGAAACTAAAACTTTTGCTTGTCAGTCCTATTGAAGCATGGTTCTTACAAGATGATCTTAATGCTGCTCTTAACCAAATTTTGAGTTTGAATATCTCCACTCAAAATCTTCCTGATCATGCCAAACTACTTGTGTCTTTCATCCACCATACCAAAAAATTTTCTCATGTCAAGACGAACTTGAACTTCATTGAAAAAGTATGAAAGAAATCAAAGATCGAAGTGTCAAGGTGAAAGTTTCTTTAGCTGATAAGATACGAAAGGCATCAAATTACAGAACTTATCTGACTAAGGCCTCTATTGAATTGGAACAACTAATTAACAGAAAAAAAATGAGTTTGAGAAAGAACTTGTTAAAATCAGACTGAACAAAGCTCTTCTTTAAAGGCCTTTCGATAAAGTAACTGTTCGACAAAGAAGTCCTTACTCTATCAAAGGAAAAAGAGAATTTAGATGGTCAAACTCTCCAACACCAGACTGCCGAAAAAGAGCGTGTTCAAGAGCTTGAATTACTTGCACAAGATCGTATTGAGATAAAAGAACAATTGGATCACCTTTTGCAACTTTATGGGGATTGAAGGCTAGGGATACCAAGTTTCTTTAGTAACTGAAGTTCCTCTTAAATTCGTTACTTGAATTCGCATTTGGTATTAATTTTGGTTTTACTTATTACCTTTGTGACATTGATAACGTTTCAAATACTTTTTATTTATCGATTTTATCTCGATTCTAGTATCAATATATTTAATTCGATATGCATTTTCTGAAGATAAATTGATCATTTGAAAAGGTCTCTCTCAATTAGGAGACCACTTTTTATAAACTCTAGATTTTTTTTATCAATTGGCAAAATCACTTTTAAAACTAACTCACCATTGTCAAAAATCTCTTCCTTAACTCGTCGATTATGGATACGAGCTATACTTTTTTTTGGCGAATAAAGTTGTCGAGTGCTAACGATAAAAATGTGTAACTTAAACATTTACTTTCATCATCTAAATGTGTCACTTAAACAATTTTCATTACAAACTAACGATAAAAATGACAAAATCATTGCATTGTCCTAAAGTATTAAAGAACAGAAATTAATTTGACCTTTTTTTTAGAGTAAAAGATAAATCGGCCTCTGACCTTTTTTTTTTCGCGGACATTTTCGTTCCTGACCATTGAAAAATACTTTTAAGTCTCTGACGTCCTTAAAAGTTGGACGGATCAGTCTCTCCGTCCAAATCCCTCCATCAGACCCAAAAGAAAATGCTTGTCATGCGTACGCGTACGCGTCGCCATGAATTCTCTACTTCACCATGAATCCTCCGCTTTGCATACTTTTTTTTTTCCATTTCTTTCAAGCTATTCTTGCATTCAAAACTTTAAATCACTCAAATAAACATATCAAGGCATCGAGTTGGAGAAAATTAAATTAAATTTAGCAATTTAGGGTGTGTTTGGCTTAGCATCTGAAGCATCAAACGTAGGTTTAGTTTTTTTGAAAATTTCACTTTTTAGTTTGGCTATTAACGTAAACGTGGTTCTGCTCGTCAACCCAAGTTTAGCCAAAGCTAAAAATGATGGCTTATGCGTTTACATTTTTATGTTAGATTGAAATTTATTTTCTATCTCCCAATTTTATACTTCATTGTTCATATGATTAATTTTGTTATTTTTTTTATAATATTTTTTTCTCTAGTACTCTCTCATGGATATTATTCTTTTTTATAGAATTCTTATTTTTTTTATATATATTTTTTACCTATTATTTTTTTTATAGAATAATAATAATAAAATTATAGCGTACTAAGTATACTAAAAAAATCTGAATAAAAATATCATAAAAAAATTTTAGATTTATTTCCATTATTGTCAAGATAAATATTTAATTTTTATTACTTTTAGTACTCTCTTTAAATAAAAAATTAATCATAGGTAATAATATAATTATAAACGTTGGATTCCAAAATAATATTAAGAATAAGATTATTGAGAGTACTGGAATAAGAGTACGATGTAAAAAAAATACTAAATTAACATTTTGATGTACAATGCAAGGCTATGATGATGCAAAAAAAAAAAAAAGTCGACGAAAAATGTTAATAACAGTGACTTTTAATTTGAGAGCAGTTTCATCATTGTAACTTTCTTTAATCATGTAGAGGTTGTATCATTCTTACTTTTCTCCCATTAGATGGCTTGATATGTTTATTTGAAGTTTTGAAGGTAAGAATGACTTGAAAGAAATGGAAAAAAAGCATGCAAAGTAGAGAATTCGTAAAGGAATCAATTTTTGCTGAATTCATGGTGACGCGTACGCGTGAGTGGAAAATCTGTAAGTCGACGCGTACACGTGACCCACGCGTACACGTGACAAGTATTTTCCGTTGGGTTTGACGGAGGAATTCGGATGGAGGGACTGATCCGTCCAACTTTTAAGGACGTCAGAGACTTAAAAGTATTTTTCAATGGTTAAAGACAAAAATATCCGCAAAAAAAGGGGTAAGGGATCGATTTATTTATTTTTTTATTATTATTAAGAGACGCTTTATTATTCGAGATAATGATCAATAATCGAATTAAGTGTTCACCTCTTAATTTTTATAGTTGGTTCTTTCCTCTCTGAAAATTACTTTCTCTCTCCACCTAGGTAATGTCAATTATTATTAGACATAGGAAGGAGAATGCATAGGAGTCAAACCCAGAACACAATCTCAACGAGATGTATAAGAGATTAACTATTGAGAAGTAAATTTTTTTAATATATGTGTTGTTGGATAAATAAGTTTAAGAAATTTTCTCATAAAATAATTAGATAAAAAAATTTATTATAAAGTACAATAATTTTCTTTAAAACAATAAAAGAATTAATTTATATGACGAAAATAATTATTAAAATTTTTAAAAAATAAAAATTTATTACAGACTAATTTAAATATTTATTTATTATTTTTCTAATGTTATCACTTATCAGCACATAAAACTTTGGTTGAGCTTAAATAATTATCCAAAAGACACGTTTTACTCTTAATTATGATGGAACATGTAATCTTTATGAATTGATTTTTGGGTCGTTTAGTCCAATACATCTTTTAGAGAAGATTTGATCCTCTACATGGCAGTACCTGACATTTTATCCCCATCTTTCTGTTTGTTTGCGTCAAGATCCACAATGATTTTGCTAATGAAAGCATTAGATGTATATATGTATAAATATAAGATGTACTACTTCTAATTAAGAGATTATAGTAATTGTCTTGTTGCAACACATAAAATTAAAGAAGAGTGATCATATTAAGATGCAGCACGAAAACAGTGTATTTGGAGGAGATTTTTATTAGTCTCTATCAACAATTGAGACTCTCTCAATAATGATATAATAAATTATTAGTGCTTCAACAAACATTCTGTGGTACATAATGAATTTATGATTGAAGAAAAATATATATGTTGATTTGTGAGATTATAATAATTGAGATGTAAAGAATTAGTAGAGCAAAATTGCCATTGAAATAAGATCAACTAGAGGAAAAAACACCCTATGATTTTTATAAAATTTTAAAAATTCGAATATAATGTGCTTTACTAAATTCATACCTTTGAATTCAATATTAAAAAAACTTTGAATAATTTTTTATACTTATAAAACATTTGTTTTTTTTTTTTAATTTTACTCTAATAAAATTTAAGAAGTTTTAATTTTAATTTCTATTTTTAATTTACACAGATAAATAATGATGTGACAAATTAAATACTGATATAATACGTCTTATTGTATTATTTTTTCATTCTATCACGTATCATTTAACTTATCACTTCAGTCCTTAACATATTAAACTAATAATAAAGACTAAAACAAAATTTTACAAGAATCGAAATCAGAAAAGAAGTATTTTTATAGAGAAAAACCACTTAAAATAATATTGCAAAATGGCCTTCAATTATCTAAACTAGTGAAAAATATACGGGTGTTATGGAGAAGGTACTAACCATGGTGTGACACTGTACTTGTCGGGGATTGAATAGAATGAAGTGGGAGTATTTGTCCACATGTTATTGTCAAAGTGCATGCACGCTTCTTCATTCTTATGCTTTTCACTATCTCTTTCAAGCATTATCTCTCGATAGATTTTCCATAATGGCAATAAAACAAACAGAAGAGAAAGTTCCACCCTTGGCCAATGTCCATGACTTGTTCCTTTTGTCACCTTTAAAATACAATAATGCAAATTCCGGTGAATAGATGTAGATCAACTTGGCAATTTTATACCTTCACAATAGCTTTCTAGGCTTCTCCCACCGCCCTTCACTTTCATGAACAAAGTCTGATTTCAATGCAGCTCGTAATTTCTTATAATTGTAGGAAAGGATAAATTACTCGAATGTCTTGAGATTTGACATATTTAACGCGATTCAGCTTCACTTCTATTCTTTAAACTAAACACTCTTTTAAACGTAACACTACCCTCTTCAAAAATAAGTTTAGAGGAAAGCAATGTTACTTTTGGTTGCTTACTAAATCTCTTAATCCAACAGGTAAAGGATTAATTCGTCATAGATCTAAATTTTATTTAAAGATTTATTGTTGGTCAATGAATTATTGCATGTACAAGACCAAATTCGAATTTTTGATACTTATTTAAATAGATGAGTGAGCTAACTATTTAACTAACCTAGGTTATGATTAGTTGCGATGTTATTTGAATGGATAAAGGAGAGTTACGCTTAATTTCATCAACTTCGCATAATTTACCAAAGCAAGCCAATTACCCTTTATCCAGGTTTAGAAGGGATATATTGCACTTTCTATGATTACTATGGCCATTCTCATTGCACATGCTGATTTCTTAATGCAACTAGGGGTGTGTATGGCCCGGCCCGGCCCGAAGACCCGGCCCGCTCCCGAGCACTTTAAGGGCTAATTTGGTGTGATTTTATCGGGTCTAGGGCCGGGTATGGGTCTCAAAAGTAGACCCGGTCATTATTTCGGGTCGGGTCCGAGCCATAGCTCGGGTCACCCGAAATCGGCCCGGTGGCCCGGTCATCATACACAATTAATATTTTGTGTTATTAGTGATGGATGATGGCTATTATTATGTGAAATTTAAGTATTGTAAACCTTAATATTTTGTGTTATTAGTCATTATATATAAGACTATAAGTTAATGTTTTATGTTTAAAATGCATAAGACTTTAGACTAATGCATAATTTTGTGTTATTTGTATTGATTTAAATATTTGGTGTTATTAGGCAATATTAGTATTGATTATGGTTATACTTTAATTTTAGAGAAGAGTTACTTCTTATTATATTTTTCTAAGTGAATTTTACCATGTCAAATAATGGTTGTAGTCTTGAAAATTTGGATATTTTTACATGCTAACTTACAAGAAGGTATCAAGGTAATATAATGTTAACGGCCCGGTTTTCACCCGGTTTTTACCCGGTATAATTGTGGCCCGAAAGTGTATAGGTTTCATCGGGTCTAGGATCGGGTTCGGGTCTAACAAAATGGCCCGATATATATTTCGGGTCGGGTCTGGGTCACATCAAACCCGGTTTCACGCGACCCATGCACACCCCTAAATGCAACTAATGCTTCACCACCATAGTAGTCATGTTTCATGTTTGTTATGGAGAAAAAGAACATTTCTTTGCTACGACTAAAGCAAAAGATATTTTACTAATATTGGGGGTGCCTTTTGTTCTGGTACACTATACAGGATGCTTTACTAGCAAGAAAACTATTTTCGAGACAAGAATGAATGGGATAAAGATGTGGAGAAGGTGGAGGCAAGAGAATTAGTCCCCACAATAATAATAATAATAATAATAATAATAATAATAGTATTAGAGATAATGAAACAATTATGCTTCCATGATCCATCATTAAGTTACAACTGGCTTTGTCGAAAGCAATGCACTCTGCATCCCGAAGTATCATCTGACCAATTTGGTGATCCCCTAATAAAAGTGGGTCCTATATATGGAGCCCTTCTCAACAGAAAGCGCCTCCCTTTTTGCTAAATGTTAGGTCCCCATCTCATCTTTCCACACACAATTTCGAACTAAGCATTCATGTTGGTATCAATGTGTTTCACAGTAACCAAGAAATCTTTTCAGGATTCTCTGCTAACTTTGAAGCCCAATTGCTTTCTGTACCCAATAAATCTGTCGAACTTGTAATACCAAAAGAAAATCTCTCGAATTTGTATCTCTGATCTGAAATTGCGGCAAGCTTTTACCTTAGGTCTAAACTTGGTACAAAAGAAAAGGGGAAAAAAATTTCTGTGTATTCTACTTGAGTCTGTCTCTGAGCAATCTATCAACTTGAAATACCTGACTCTAGTTATTAACAATAAAATCTTAAATATTAAGTGAAGAACTATGAATATATGAATCAAAGATAAGACCTTTAACCTCTTTGTACACCAAATAGCAAGATTAAATAGGTGCTATGCTGGTGCTCAGTGATTCTAGCATTTTAACCTCTGTTTGTCTTCTCAGTTGTGAGGTGTACAGGAAGTACTCAGCAGCCATAAATTTTCTACTAACACTTCATAGAAAGGAGAGTAAACCCTCATCTAGAGAATCCAGGAAAGCATTACTTTTTTTCTGGGTAGACAAGTACTGTTTAGTTTCTGCACTAATCTATTTAACCACAAATTAACACTTAATTGTTAACCAAAAGAAGTCTCAGAATCTAACTCATCCCGCAGAGCATATCCTTCTTCCCTCATCAAACTAAGCAACCCTTCCAGCAATGCATAGATCTCATCAGATCTTTCATTTGATACATCCTTGGCAATGAAGCTTATTAGCCCTCTACTTGTTTCAATCCAGCTACTTCCACGGATCTTCTGTAACCCGATTCCTTTCAGTTTTTCCCTGACATCATCAGCTTCTTCCCATCTCCCATAACGTGAATATAGATTCGCCATAATTATGTAATTTCCAGTATTTTCAGGTTCAATCTCAAACAAATGATCACACACAAACTTGCCCATTTCTACGTCACCATAAACAGAAGCCCCATGTAACAACGCACCCCAGACTTTAGCACTTGGCTTAATTGCCATTTTGGAAATGAAATCTGCTGCCTCTGAGAGCTTCCCAGCTCGACTAAGAACACTCACCATACAAGCATATTGTTCCATCAATGGCTGAATTCCACAATTTGATGGCATTGAATTGAAGATATCCCAAGCTTCATCTACTAATCCAGAATGAGCACAAGCTGTCAATACTGCAGTTATTGTAACTGGATCAGGCTTAATTCCTTCATCTAGCATCCGAGCATAGAGGCCAAGCGCCAAACTAGCATCTCCATGAGCAGCATAAGCCGTTATAACTGCGGTCCAAATTATTAAGCTCCTGCTTTGTGATTGATCAAAAACCTTCTGTGCCCCATGGATAAACCCTAGCTTTCCATAAGTATCAATAATTGCAGTTGCAACATATATATTTTGAACATAATTTCTTCTAACAGCATAAGCATGCACCTCTTTCCCTCCTCGCAGGTTTGAGAAGTATGAAAAAGATGGAAGAACGCTAGCAAGCGTGACAGCATTCGGCCTTGAACCAGAAGCCTGCATTTCTTGTACCAAATCCAATACCCTTTCATACTGGTTATTCTGAACCATACCTGAAATCACAGCATTCCAATTACTCAACGTAGGCCTTGCCATTTCTCTGAAAACAGCCATGGCTTTATCAACAAACCCATAAACCATGTACCCTGAAATCATTGAGCCATAAGTAACCTCATCCTTCTCACTCATTTCATCAAACAGTTCTTGAGCATAATCTAAACTACCGCATTTAGCATACATGGCAATCACAGCATTGCAAAGCAACATGTCCATCTCCATTCCACTGTCATTCACCATTTGGTGAACCTCCATTCCAAACACAAGATCCCCAGACTGTCCACAAGCCTGCATCACACTCGCAACCGTAGCTGCATCCGGCACACCCAACATCTCCAAATACAGCCTCTTACACTCTTCATAGAACCCTCCTTGCGAATACCCCGAAATCATTGAGTTCCACGACACAGTATCTCTCTCCGGCATTCCGTCAAACACCTTCCGTGCAAGTACAACCTGATCGCACCTCGAGTAACACGTAACCAAAGCATTCATAACAAAAAGATCTCTGTCCAAGCCGCCTCTAATAACAAAGCAGTGAACCTCTTTAGCCGAATTTGAGCTACAAAACAACGAAGAAAGCGCCTTCAAAACGCACGATATGGTGAAATTATCAATGCATACGGTGTGGGTAAAAGAAAAGGTGTAAAAGAGGTCTAGCGTTTTATGGAACATGCCGTTGAATGAGTAGCCCATGAGCATTGCGTTCCAGGAGAAGGAGTTCTTGCTCGGTATTTCGTCGAACACCTTGCGTGCATGGTGCATGAGGTTGCATTTGGCATAGAACGTAACAAGCTTTGAGCCGAGGAAGTTATTGGGTGTGATGGAGAACAGGAAGAAGCGCGCGTGGAGCTGCTTGCCCTGGCGGAGGAGGCGGCGGTCGGCACAACGCTGTATGGCGGCGCCATAGGCAGCAATGTCGACGCCACCGTGGTGATTATGGCGGAGTGTTTGTCGGATGGCGGCGAAGTGAGTTTGATTGGTCAGAGGGAGCGCCAAAAGGTTGCTGATTCTCATTCATTTGTTTCGTAACGAGCTTTACCCCCGCTTTCCTTCGATCTAGTTTCCTTCCTCCCTTTTTTCAAATTTCGTAGGGGAATAGGGGAACAAATAAATAAAGGGAAATGATTATTTTGGTTCAGTAATGGAGAAATCTGAATCGGGTCTCTAACGGTTGAAAAATTTTAAATGTCTTATTCCAGTTTTGAAAAATAATACTTAATTTAGTTTCTGAATTTATATACAAATCTTAATTTAGTTTTTAAAATTTTAATTATCTTTATTTAGTTTCTAAATTTTGTAAACATGATTCATATTAGTTCTCGAAATAATTTTTAATGTATAAACGTTAATAGAATGCTGTCATGAATAGGCAGATGCCACGCTAGATTCTGTAAAATGATGTTGTTTTAATTTTGACATTCAAATAACCCATAAACAACATCATAAGTGGTGTTTATTGAAATTTTACCTAACAAAACAAGTGATGCGAAATCATTTTTGAGTTATTTGAATACCAAAACCAAAACTACGTCATTTTACAAGTTTCAGTGTGGCATTTAATTGTCCATTTCAACGCTCCATTAACATTTTTGAACTAAAAATAATCTCAGGGACTGATGTGAGGCACATTTATAAAACATAGAAAGTTAAACCCAAAATAGTCTCTGAGATTGACGTTGTGTACTAAAATCGTCATTGAGATTTCAATTGGACCAATTACATTCCTGAGATTGAGAAAAGTGCACCATATTAATCCGTGATCCATTTTTCATTAACGACATGATGACATGGCTTGATGATGTAAATTGTAAGTGACATGTGTCACTCTATAATTTGGCCACATGCAATGGTATGATGATGTGGTGACCAGTGACACATGGCATGCTGACATGGATGATTGTGTCACGTGTCACAATGTTATTTGGCCACGTGTCCATTTGTGCCACGTGTCACAACAGTATTTGTCCACGTGTCATCCATTATATCATCGTTGTAAATGCACCAAATTAGTCCCTCACTTTGCATTAAGTGACTCATTTTAGTCCCTGAAATTGAATATCGTACACCAAACTAGTTCTTTCACCAATTTTTTCTCATTTTTTTGAATTTAAAATTTTTAATATCTTGGATGCACTAATTTCAATTTTATTTTTTCATATATCGTTTAAATACAAGTGCTTTTATAAAAATTTTTAAGAATTTAGTTTTAATTATATAATTTTTTTTATAATTTAACATTGATAAATTTTGTAATATATAAGTATGTTGTTATAAAAAAATAAATATATGATTGATTAGACACATTTTTTTCATCAAAAAATATTTTTTAACAAGAAATCAATAATTAAAATAAATATTTTTTTAGTTCTTATGAAATATACGTTTTCGTTATGTGTAAATGAGCTAGATTGAAGGCACTTCAAGCATCCTCACTACCATCTCCGACATCTACAGTCTTAGACGAAAGAGGTCGGAGATGGTAATAAGGGAAGCATGAAATGCCTTCACGTCAACTCCAAGACGACGGTTAGGGATTTTCGCAAGAGAAAAAATATTTTATAAAAGCAATGAAAGAGGTCGGAGATAGTAGTGAAGGTGCTTGAAATGCCTTCACGTCAACTCCAAGTCGGCGGTTAAGGTATTCGCAAGAGAAAAAATATTTTATAAAAGCACTTTTATTTGAATAACATGTGAAAAATAGAATTGAAATTAATGCATTAAAAAATATTGAGAATTTTGAATTTATAGAAAAAAATGAAAAAAAACAGGTGGAAGAATTAGTTTAGTGCACGATATTTAATTTCATGGACTAAATTGAATATTAACTCAAAATTTTGCGATAAAAAATAGTACATTTAAAATATTAAAAAATCAAATTAAGATTTAATCTAACAGAATTTGACATTAACATGTACATAGGCTCATTAAAATATTAAAATATATATTAATTTATAATATAAAAATTTATGTATATTTTTGTCAATTTTTTTTTTTTATAATTATAAGTTTATAACTCTTTCATTTGTGGATCAGTGGCAGACAGGTTGAAGCTAGGAAATTTAATATTAGAGTTAACTTTAAATTGTGCGTAAGGTGAGTGACCAATTTGATCATTCTAGACCTTTTTTTAATGCTTTTAATTTTTATGTGCAAATTTTGTGATATTAAACTCATTTTCCAATAAAAGAACTGGTGTTAAGACAATACATGTACTTATACTAGCAGAAGACTCGTGTGATATACGAGTTGAAAATTTCTGTTTCTGGTTTTGACTTTTTTTTTTTTGTTTGGATTGTCATTTTTTATATTAGTAAAAGTATTTTTATTGTTTAATTTTTAATTAAAGATAAAAAATTTATTTACTCTATCACTACTCAAAATACATAAATATTTTTTTAATTTCTTATAATTTGCAAAAATATTTTAAATTAGGACAAAGTTTATACTCATTTTTTTCTATTCTTTCTTTTTAAAATATTCATTTTGAATATCAACATATTATTTGATGAGCACTTCTTAAAATTGGCTATAGAGATCTTGCCTCAGTACATTGTATTTTGTTCAACTTCATAAATTATGCGACGACAAATACAATTTAAAAATATAAACAACATAGTTCAGAAGATAAATAGGAATAAGAACCATAACCAATATAATGTATGTATATAAAAAAAATTCTTTGATTTATAGCATTAAAATAATTTATTTATTTGAGAAAAAATTATTTTATAAAAATATAAGTTGTCATTTTTCAATGTTAATAGAGATTTGAACTACTATTTTGGCATTTGATTTTGTTTAGTTACTAATTGAAGAAAAAGAGAAAGAAAAATAAAGATGAAATAAAAAAAATAGAAATATAAGTTATTATTCTGAAATCTCTTGTCAAACTTGTTATTTTTTAAGATGAAAGAAGAAATATAGAAATAAGTGCAATGCTTCTTTTATCCAACTTCAACTCTCAACTACTACCTTTTAATCTGAATCCTAACTTATATGAGGGAAAGTATACTATAAAAGACGTTGCTTTTTGGTTTATCTTTTATTTTTATTTTTTTGCTTTCTCTTCTATTCTTTATTCCTAAATGTTGTGAAAGTGACGCTTAATTAAATACTTTACTGTTATTTGAAGGTACAAAATATAGTCTATTTTTAATATATCATTTGAAAAATAAAGAGGTTGTATTTTAAAATGATTCTTAATGTGTCTCTAAATTTTTTTCAACTGATCAGATTCTATAAATCACATGAACTTATACCACTACTTCTGAAAATATCTATCATACCCACCAAGACATAAAATTGAAGCAGCATAGAGTTGTAAAATAGCACTAAAATAAAGAAAATCAATTCAGCAACAATTCTAAAACAAATAAAGAATGCATTTTAGTGTAAAAAATATAAATTTCTAATAGCCTCCTACTCTAACTCTATATTAAGATTTAAAAAGTATGAATTTTTAAGGGTTGACAATCGACAGATACTCTTTTTCTTTTTTTTTTTTTGTTAATTTTCAACCATATTTAAATTTTTAAAATAATCATGATTCCCAGTAGATCAGTGATAAACCATAATTTTATGGTAAATTTTGAATTAAATTGAGTGGATTTATCAACTTATCTCACATTTATTCATTAAAATAGCATAATTTTGTGAATTTTTTCTAATTGTGCTTAATGATTAAAACACATGCTTTTTAGACTCTTAAATTACTAAATTTAATTCACTTTTCTCCCATTTGATATCTTGATATAATTTTTTGAGTGATTTAAAGTTTTGAAGGCAATGATGGCTTGAAGAAATGGAAGAAAAACATGCAAAGTGGGAGAATTTATGAAGAAATGAAGGATTTGTAAAGTTGTCAATCCGGACCTCTTCATACTAAATTGATCATAATTTTAGCTATAGTGGTCCGAATGAGGCGGTTTTAATGGAATTAGAAAGCTAACATCCGGGGTTTCAAAATGATATGCAATTATCTATAGTAGACATGGAGTTAAGTCACGCGTACGCATGTCTCATGCGTACGTATGACCTACAGCGCGTAACTCACTTAATGCAACACGTGATTCGCGATTTCTAACCCATTTTGGGTCCAATCCAACTCATTTCTAATGCTATTGAACCAAGGATTGAAGGGGTGATGACCTAAATAGTCATAGTTTAGATTTTATCATGTTTTAGGTGATTATATAGAGAAGCTCTAACTTCTCTCTATAATTTAGGGTTTCTTAGCTTAATTTCTTTCTAGTTTTAGATTTTTGATATTGTTTTAGTTTAGTTTTCTTTAATTTTCCTTGTTCTATTGTACCATTTCTCTTAGTTATTCTTGTTAGTTCCTTTATTTTGTCTATTTTAGTTTATGAATAATTGTTGGATTCTAATTCCCTTTAATGCAATTTGAGGTATTTCATGTTTAATGTTGCTTATTTGATTGGCTATTGTTGTCCTCTTATTTTGGTAGTTGTATCTTTTATAATTCTTGTAATTTGTCATATTTTATCTTTTTACATCCTATGTGTTTGATAAAATGTCTCTTTTAGTTTTAGAGTAGATTTTTGTATTCTTGACTTGGGTTGGTAACTTGGGTAATCTTAAATTACTAATGCCCAAGTGATTGATAATTTAGAGATCTTAATTGGTCTTGTTTCTATTAACGCTAGTCTTTGAGTCTTTCACTAAGTTAATTAGTGAGTTGGCTAAGATTTATGAATTAGGATTAATTAAGCCCATTTGACTTTCTTCTGATGTTGGGGATGATAAAGTGGGTTTACTCTTTGTAATTATCATGTTGTGGTTAGTAACAAGAAAAGTGATCCTTAACCATCAACCCTTGCCAAGACCTTTCTTAGTTGGTTTCTTTAATTGTCTTACTCTAATTGCTTTTGATATTTAGTTATTGTTTGCTTCTTGAAATTCTTGTTATTTATATTTCTTGTCTCTTGCTATCTCACCCCTGATTTCTTCATAGCCAATAATTGAGCACTCGATTGCAATTCCTAGGGAGAACGACCGGGGATTCTACTCCCGGTTATTTTGGTTTGTATTGTGACAACCTTTTAAACTTTGATTGAGGGTCAATTATCGGCCTAGACTATGCTTACAACGAAAAAGTTCTTTTTTATTGAGAAATTCTAAATTGGCATTAATTCTCACGTCAATCAAATTATGACACAACGAATCATTTTCTAAAATGAAACAGGTAAAGCGAAAAAAGCAATAACTTTAATGGTTTCCGAAAGAAAAAGATGATATGAGTAATATAATTATGCAGATGACTTAACAATCGTACAAATAGTTATTCGGAATCACAAAATCAAAATATAAGAAAAAATCCTGTTATTAAGCAGTAATGCAACTACAAAAATAAATTCTATTTACATGTAATAGTTAACCTAGACTATGGAATCAAAGATTTGAACTGATACTTAGTGGTCCTATAAGATCCTTGATTTGGAACAATAGAGAAGAGCTTCATTATATATACTTGACCCTTAGACAAAAGTTCTTTGAACGTATGACTCATAGACTTTTGAACAGTAGCTTGTATCTTGTACCCATGTCAATACACAAGACAATTTATATCAAATTTGGCATCACCAACCAAGGGAAGAAAATGTATAATTCGCACACATTAAATGAAATAACAGTCAGAAAAAAAAACCTCTAACTACAAAACAGAAGATAAACTATAAAGAGCCAAACATTAAATACATATGCATTTATAGTTTTTCACACAATGAAACAATGAAAAAACTGAACTCATAAAAAGAAAAAAGATAATGAAAAAATTGGCATCCTGTCATTTTGATTGAATCTTGTATAATGAGAGAAATAATAGAATAAAGAAACCAGAGGAATTTACATGTATAACAACAATCATCCAAAATCAATGTATTTCACCATTAATAAAAAATTGAATCAGCAACTATATTCTCTACTTTTTATTATGCTTAACTGCCTACAAACTATAAATATATATTAAATCTTCATCTCAAGCTCAGAGAATAAATATGAAATAGAGTAAACTTACAAATATCTCAATAACTGTAATCTATTATATATGAATTATCGCAAGTCACTTTGACCCATAAAATTCAAAGTATCATTTTTCATAAGCAAACATCTTTATTTGATGATCATCTGAGTGACAACTCTAAAAATATTCTAAAAATATTCATCAAGTAAGTTCATAATTTTAAAATATTATTTTTCATTTTTTAAATAAAAAATAAAATATTTTTATTATAAAGATAAAATCTTTAAGTAAAGCAAAGCTATTGTCAAACTCATAATTTTGTATCATAAAATAACAACACATAATCTAAAAACATAATCTGATATGAAAATCCAATCTAAGATTTAAGAGAAGATGGATTATTAAAGATTTACTCAAATATTGGCTAGTTAAAATTTTTTTGAAACAACATTATAAAGTCAACATAAGCATAAAAGAAAATTTTCTCAGGTAAAAAAAGGGCTTATACTTATGCCTTTGCTAATAAATATATACTCATCAACCTTGACTATCAAAACATTTCTGAGTTAATTGCAACTATTGAAGATTTATCAGTCATTTCCAGCAACTCTTGACCTATGTTAGTTGCAAGATTATTTCACAGTTACTATCGTCTTCTTTAAAAGTAAAATATCAAGTTTTAGCATTATATATTACAAATAAATTGGAGTTGAGGAGTATTAAAAGTTAATCAGATTGAAAGAGAAAAATTTTAAAACTCTTCAATAATCTCATGGAATAGAGTCATGCTAACACCTGGACTTTGTTGAATTAAAAGTGGGTTTTGTAGTGTCTACAGACCAGATTACAAATGCAGAAGATGCCAAATTACAATTATTATACATATATGAATACAAAAATTTCAAAAATAACAAATTAAAAAGCACACATGACAATTGAAAATTTAAATTAAAAAAATTGTTAAACAGGAGCATGGATCCAAAAGTAATATTTAAAAGAGGACCATTTACCTGCAAATAATTATGAAGCCAAACATACTATTCTCCAATCCTCAAAATTTTTGAGTAATAAAATCCTGTGTTACCATATAAGCTTTTTAAATATTAACTCCTGTGCGGCAATCATATGAGTAAGTCTACGTGTCAACTATTATAATCAAATAAGAATTACATGATGTTGTGTAGTGTAGTGCAGTGCCTTTGATTTTGACTATTGTTAGATTCTTTATGATTATGAATTTTTGTTGTTGTTGAATTTCTTGCTATTTCTTTAGTGATCATCTTCTATGAATTCATTTGTGGAGTTCTGTATCATGCGTTAGTTTGGCTTATAGTTCTATGATTTTATGTATAGACAAAAAAATTTTCACGTTTCTATTGATCTGTGTTACTTTTTTGTAATCTACAGAACTGATGAGGTAATCAACACTCAATTGATGATTTTTCGGTAAAATTTACCAAAAATCTGTCAAGCATTTTTTTCCATATTTTAGCTTGAAACAAAGAGGTTGTTATTGATTTATTGGCATTACATTTGCAGTGTGTAAATTAAATTATTAGTTTTGTTATAAAATTATAATTTTTAATTATAATTACAACATGTAAATAATTCATGTAAATCAATAAAAAAATTAATTCTTTTTAAACTTTCTTATTTTCTCTTTTTTTTTTTAATTTGACAAAGGAATAGGCCACACTTTAAATGTGTGGCAAAAGGTTCTAGTTGGCAAGCCAAACTTCAAAAGCGTGGTTGTATATCTCCTATCGGCACGCTTTCGAAGCGTAGTCAAAACCAACTTAATTGGCACGTTTCTAAAAGCGTGGTGAAAAGATATTGCTACACTTTTTTGCACGCTTTAAAAGCGTGGCAAAAATCTATTTTTGTAGTGCGAGATACCTATCAATTTGTTACTAGTTTAAAAGAAATTCGCAAAGACATTTGTGATAGTATTGCAACTAATTGAATACATATTATTTTCTAGCAAATTAGCGACTATTTCGTAACTTTGCTTTCTCATTTAGACTAGTTTTGGTTTAGCGACAAAATTCCTAGAAATTTGATTAAGGATTTTTAAAGATTAGCTATAAATCTGCTACAAAATGCGATAGATTTGCGATCATATTAGCGGACAACTTGTGACGAGTTAGGTTCGGAAAAATTCCTTGCTAATTAGCGTCAACTAAGCATTCCATTTTGTCTACGAAGTTAGCTTGGATTTAGCGATGAGTCTGCTACAGTAGAGTTTGTCGCTAATCAACGACTACCTTTTAGTCTATTTCTTCTATGGAATTAACTTTTACTTTAATGATGGATTTGCGACTATCTATTCGGTCGCTAAAATTTTTTTCGATAAATTAGCGACTATTGTATTTGCCTCATTGATCTGTGACTTGTAATTAGTGAGGAAAGCATTGGTTGCTAAGCGGCAACTATTCCATCACAAATGATATTTTGCATCAGATTAGCGATGATTTTTCGATAATTTCTGTGGTAGCTAATCGGCCTTATTGTTGTAGTGTTCTCTCATCTTTTGTATATTTAACTTTGTTGCCTTAGAAGCTTTATTTCTGAAAACTTTGAGAGATAGGTTGTTGCTGTTTTAAACTTCAAAACTCTGTTGTATTCAGTTTGACTAGCTGGCCTAAATTCCGCAAGCTGTGACTAGTCCTCTTTTTGTATATCATACTTATATATTTCTTATTTGCTTTAATTATTACCTTATATATTCTGGAGGTATCTACAATGTTTTATATATATTATGTCTTTTTCGGTTCGTGCCTACGCGTTTAGTTATCGTGTGTGAACGCTTTGCGTTTTGTAATTCCGCTTTATGCGACTTTGAGCTTTTATTCCTTTATCGGACTTCTAATTATATAAATTATTGAATATATACTATATTATGAGCTTTAGAACTGTCGTGTCACTTTGTTATCCTTTGCTTTACAGCTAAATGTAAGGTTTAGGGTGATATGATGTTATAGGGTTGGTAAATGTAAGACCCGGTTAATTAATGGCTAATTAACCCATATATGAGAATTTATTCTAGAAAGCCAAAAATGATATTTTTATGGCTTAATATGATAGAGGAAATTGAGACGAGAATTTCGGTATCAATTTTATAGAATTCGGACCAAGATTGGACCGAACGGGCCAAACCGGGCCAACCGGACCCAAAGTGGGCCCTTGGCCCAACATAACTAAACCAAAACCCTAGTTTTCAGCTCTCTCTCTCCTCACAACACACTCAAACACGCTGAAATTGAAGAGAGGGGAGGAAGAACACTCTCTCAAGTTCTTTCTCTCACTTGATCTTCAAACCACCATAACTTTTGATCTAGAGCTCCGATTGCCGCTCCGTTTGCGGCCACGTGTTCACCGCGGAGAGCTCTACAAAACCCATACAACTAATCTTGAGGTAAGCCACGTGTTTCTGTTCGAAATTCCAGCCCTTATTTTCGAGTTTCATGGGTAAAATGTTGAGATTTTGGGTTCTTTGATGTTATAGGACCCAACTCTCTTGAAGGAGAAGGTTAATGTTGTCTCCTTGGACCTTGGGTGTGGTAAGATTCTCAACCCTAGTGTGATTTTGTTGTTCTATGATGTTTGGGTTTTGAGATGTTGTGTATGGGTATGATGGTTGTGGCTTAGGTTGTGTATATGTGAATATTGGAGCTTGATTGGTGACTTTGAAAAGCTTGGAAAGGGTTTGGTGGTGAAAAATCTGTTCTTGGAGGTGTTGAGGCCTTGAGAGCTTGTGGATAAGTGGTTTGGAAGTGCTCCGGGGGAGCTTGGGAAAATCGGCTAAGGTATGGTTTCGGTTTCCCGTATCTAATATGTAATGTGGTAGGAAATACTTAGGCTAGAGGCCCTAAGATAGGCATTGAATTGTTGATGTTGTTGAATGATTGAGATATATGATGTGGTCATATATGTGATGATGATTATTAAGGCCTTAGTGGTATGATGTATGAGAAATATGCATGTTGTGATATATACTTGATGATTGGTTATGGTTGAATTGTGGGTTGAACCATGTTGATGGTGAGTATGATGTTGATTGTGTACAATAATAATTTATTGGAATTGGTGTTGTTGAGAATTGGCATGAGGAATAGTATATGATATGTCAATGTGTTTGAGTTTGAGCCACTTGGGTGAAGTGGGGTAAAATGATGAGATAGTGATTTTGGTAATTTGTGGTAATGTGTGTCAATGTGTGAGTTGAGGAGGCTTGATGTTGAATTTGATATATTTTGATTGATTTCAAAGAAAAGGGATGAACTTGGCATGTTTTGATTGGTTTTGAAAAGAGTTGGAAATGGCTTGTTTTGAAATTGGCACTTTGTGGTTTTGTATGAAAAAATGGTTTTTGGGCACACTTTGGCGGGACATAACTTGGACTACGGATCTCCGTTTTGTACCAAATCTGTTTAGAAATGAAATTGGATCCGGGATGTCCATGCCGTTCAAAGAACGGGTGAAAAACGATTTAAAATGAGGAAGTTATGTCCGTTGGAAGATTGGGGTTTAAATCTGTGAATTCTGCAGCTTTTAACTTAGAAAATTTTTAGCAGAATGACCCCTTGCGCGTGGGCGCACCTGGCGCGTACGCGCTGATCTTCCAGAAAGCGCCATCCACGCGTGCGCGTGATGTGCGCGGGCGCGCCGATTGTGCTGCACCCAATGCCCAGCCATTTTCCAGAGAGTTATGCCAGAACTGTGCCAGTGTTGTGCCTAGGGCACGAGAACACCCACGCGTACGCGTGGTTGGCGCGTGCGCGTCGATTGGCAAATCTTTAATCCACGCGTTAGCGTGCATGACGCTTGCGCGTCGATGAGTTTTTGAGGCCATCCACGCGTGCGCGTGGAGTGCGCGTACGCGTGGCCCTGTTTTCATCCCAAAGTTGATTTTTGAGTTTTAAAAGCCAAATCTCATACTTCTAAGCCTCCGATCTCACCATTTATGTCTTAAATCATTATGACATGCCTAGCTATTAAAAAGGGGCTAGTGAATGAGGTAACTTGCGAGTGAAGCAAGGGAAAAATGAATGATCAATGAGGATCAAGATGATTATGTGAGATGCGGAGGATGGTGGTGGAAGTGCTTGTTAAGCCATGGGCCGAAAAGCTATAATTGCTAATGAAACGGCTGGTTATGGATTTAACCGTGAGCCGGAAAGGCTGTGTATAATATGAATATTGGCTGGTTCTGGACTGAACCGTGAGCCGGATGGCTGATATGGATGTTGATCCATGGATGAGAATTCATGCATGCTTATGCTGAATTATTGATAATTGAGATTTGCACTTCCACTATCAGAGGCACGAGATCCCTGGGAGGAAGCAGTGGCTAGCCACCACGTGCTCCAGGTGGAGGCTCGAGACTCTGTTGACCCTATGTCGTAAGTGTGGCCGGGCACTGTGAAAGACCCGGATGAGCTCGCCCCCGAAATATTCACCAGTGAGGGTGATGGATATGGATCATGTTTATGATCAAGTTTATAACGAGTATAACTCGAGTTGGGGATGCGCGACAGAGGGACAGTCCAATGGTTAGCTACCAGGACTTGTCGGGTTGGCTCTATAACCGACAGATGATATCATCAGCCACTAGGGACAGGCATTCATCATATGCATACTATGTGAATTGTTTGAGATTGCCTATTTGACTGCATATTACTTGCTAATTGTCTAAATGTCTTAACTGCTCCTATTTGTATATTCTTTGTCTGATATAACTGTGTTTGCTATAATATACTCCTGCTGGTGGTTGGGAGGTTTGAAGGAATTGGAAAGGGAAGTATTAGTTAGACTGAAGAATCTTTAGTCAGATACCCTTATATGGTTTAGCTTGTTTATAAGCTTTGATATTATCTGGAGGAAGTTCTAGGATTGCCTTTGGCTTTCCTCTATTATTATGTATTATATATGTGGAAGCTGTTACCGTGCTGGGGACCTCTGGTTCTCACCCATGCGGATTTTGTGGTTTTCAGATGCAGGACGCGAGGCTTCTCGTTGAGGCATGCTGGAGACTTCTGGATTAGCGAAGATCCTTTGTTCTTGGGACTCTGTTTTGGTTTATATATCTTGTTTAGATACTTTTATCTCCATTAAATAATACAAACTGTGATGACTCCTTCTAGAGGGGATTTTGGAGAATAGGTTGTATGTATTTGTGTCCCTTTGGGTTTCCTTTGGGGTTTCCTTATTTTATTATATGTATATATTATTATGCTCGGACCGGTTATCTTCGCAGCCGGATTTTGAGTCTTGATATTCCCGTTTTTGACACTCTTTATATATATGATCTTGCGTTAGCTTATCCTTTGCTCGTTACGTTATCGATCGGAGTGTTGCGCGTTCGAGTTACGGTTTTTGTTTACCCCTTTTTCTACAAAGGCTCCTAGTTATAATCAATTATTCATACTACTATACGTACTAAATTTTTGTTTTAGAGGTCGTAATACCTTGCCATCTCTGAATTATGACTTAAGCATAAGACTCTGTATGGTAGGGTGTTACATTATGGTATCAGAGCAGTTCGTTCCTATAGAGCCTGAGGGATGGACTGACTATGCTTCTGTGCATTCTCTGTGTGTGTGTTATGTGCTATTAGTATATCTGCTTGATATAATTGGCATAAACGTTCATGAGCATGCATTTGGGACTTTGAAGCACTAGACTTCCGATATTGAGACTGATCAACTTAATATCGATTGTTGGGTGTGTATAGGAACCAGATGGCGCCTCGTGGACGCGGTAGAGGTAGTGCGAGAGGTCGTACGAATGCTCGTGCACCGGAGAATAATCCTAATGACCCGGTGAACTTTATGGCTGCGTTGGAGAACATGGCTGCTGCTATGCAAGCCACTGCTGAGGCTCTTGGTCAACAGATGAACAACCATGGTAATGATGGAGGTGGAGTTCAGGGTCCGATGACCTTGGCAAACTTTTTGAAGGTTAATCCGCCTAAGTTCAAGGGAACTACTAGCCCGACTGAGGCTGATACATGGTTTCAGGCTATAGAGCGAGCATTACAAGCACAAGTGGTACCTGAAGGACAGCGTGTCGAGTTTGCCACTTATATGCTCACCGGTGAGGCGTCGCATTGGTGGCAAGGCATCCGACGTCTTCTGCAGCAGGGTGATGACTATATCACCTGGAATGTCTTTCAAGAAGAGTTCTATAAGAAGTACTTTCCGACTTCTGCTAGGACGGCTAAGGAACTTGAATTGTTACAGCTGAAGCAGGGTACTATGTCCATATCAGAGTATACTGACAAGTTTGAGGAGCTGTTCAGGTTCTCTCGTATGTGCCAAGGGACTCCGGTGGAATATGAGGAATGGAAGTGTGTTAAGTATGAAGGAGGACTCCGGAGTGATATCTTCAGTTCAGTAGGACCAATGGAGATTAGGACTTTCTCCGAATTAGTGAACAAGTGTAGGGTTGCTGAGGAGTGTGTGAAAAGGGCAACCGCTGAGAAAGGGAGTCACAAAGGTTCATTTCCACAGAACCGAGGGAAGGGCTTTGCACCTAGAGGTCCGTCTTTCAAGAGGGGGAGCTCTTTCAGGAGGCCCAACAACAACAACAATTTCCAAGGGAAGAAGTTTGGGAAGCAACCTCAGAATGAACAAGCTTGTACTAGGTGTGGGAGTCACCATCCGGGAGTACCATGCAAGGCCGGATGGGGTTTGTGCTACAATTGCGGAAAGGCGGGGCATAAAGCCGCAAGTTGTCCAGAGAAGCAAAAGCAAGGTGCTGGGAAAGCACAACAGACGGGTCGGGTGTTCACCACCTCAGCTGTGGGTGCAGAGGGATCCGAGACACTCATTCGAGGTAACTGTGAAATGGCTGGTCAAACTTTAAATGCTTTATTTGATTCGGGAGCATCGCATTCATTCGTTGCATTTGAGAAAGCCCATGAGTTAGGGTTGAAGATCGTAACCTTAGGTTATGACTTAAAAGTGTATAATGCTACCCATGAAGCTATGGTAACTAGACTAGGATGCCCGAAAGTTTCGTTTAGGTTCAAGCAGCGTGATTTTGTCCATAATCTAATCTGCTTACCGATGATCGGTCTTGATCTTATTTTGGGATTGGACTGGTTATCCGAAAACCATGTCCTGCTTGATTGTTCTACCAAGTCGGTGTACTTTATGCCGGAGGATACAGAAGGGCCGGTTGTGGTGAATAATTATTACTTGAATTCAATGATGGTGAACTGTTCTGGAACCGAATGTCAGGGTATCCTGTTGTTAACCGCGGGTGTTTCGGGTGATGATCAAAGGTTGGATCAGATTCCGGTAGTGTGTGAGTTTCCGGAAGTGTTTCCCGATGATATTGAGGAATTTCCACCTAACCGAGAGGTCGAGTTTGCTATTGAATTGGTGCCTGGGGCGGGACCAATCTCAAGTGCTCCTTATAGGATGTCACCGTTAGAGATGGCCGAGCTAAAGTCTCAGTTAGAGGAATTGTTGGGTAAGAACTTTATCCGACCAAGTGTTTCCCCGTGGGGAGCTCCAGTGTTACTGGTAAAGAAGAAAGATGGAAGTATGCGACTCTGTGTGGATTACAGGCAGCTGAACAAGGTCACCATAAAGAATAAGTACCCATTGCCGAGGATTGATGATCTCATGGATCAGTTACAAGGAGCTGGGGTTTTCTCTAAGATTGATTTGCGATCCGGTTATCACCAGATAAGGGTGAGGGGTGAGGATATCCCTAAGACCGCTTTCAGGACTCGTTATGGTCATTACGAGTACACTGTAATGTCCTTTGGGTTGACGAACGCTCCTGCAGTATTCATGGATTACATGAATAGAGTATTCCGTCCGTTTTTGGATAAATTCGTTGTTGTCTTCATTGATGACATACTGATTTACTCCAAGACTGAAGAAGAGCATGCGGAACACCTGAGGACCGTGTTGCAGATTCTAAAGGAGAAGAAACTCTATGCGAAACTGTCTAAGTGTGAGTTTTGGAAGGATAAGGTGAAGTTTTTGGGTCACGTGGTGAGTAAGAAGGGAATAGCCGTAGATCCAACCAAGGTAGAAGCTGTGATGGATTGGAAGCAACCAACCACAGTAACTGAGATAAGGAGTTTTCTGGGTTTAGCTGGCTATTACCGAAGGTTCATCAAAGGCTTTTCGCAATTAGCTTTGCCGTTGACAAAGTTAACTCGCAAAGACACTCCGTTTGTTTGGACTCCTGAGTGCGAGGAGAGCTTTCAGACATTGAAGAAAAAGTTGACCACTGCACCTGTGTTAGTGTTACCTGAGCCGAACGAGCCTTTTGAGGTGTACTGTGATGCATCGTTAAAGGGCCTAGGGTGCGTGCTGATGCAGCACCATAATGTGGTGGCGTATGCCTCACGACAGTTGAGACCTCATGAAGTTAGTTACCCTACGCACGATTTGGAACTCGCTGCGGTTGTGTTTGCCTTGAAGGTGTGGAGGCATTATCTCTATGGGGTTAAGTTCCAAGTTTTCTCTGATCATAAGAGCTTGAAGTATCTCTTTGATCAGAAAGAGCTTAATATGAGGCAGAGAAGGTGGATGGAATTGTTGAAGGACTACGACTTTGAGTTAAATTACCATCCTGGAAAGGCGAATATAGTGGCGGATGCGTTAAGTCGAAAGTCGTTATATGCGTCTTGGATGATGCTTCAAGAGGAGAAGTTGCTCAAGGGATTCGAGAGTCTAAAAATTGGTGCTCGAGAAGTATCTGGAACCTTGTGTTTGAGCCGATTAGAAATCTCGAGCGACTTTAAGTCCGAACTCCTAAAGGCTCATGAAAATGATGAAGCGTTATGGAAGGTGTTACCGGCTATCGAGCAAGGAAAACAGTGGAGAGTGTCGGAAGAGAAAGATGGGTTATGGAGATTCAAGGGTAGGATCATGGTGCCGGATGTTGGCACTTTGAGGCAAGATATCTTAAAGGAGGCACATAAAAGCGGATTCTCCATTCACCCGGGAAGTACTAAGATGTACCATGATTTAAAGGCGATGTTTTGGTGGCCGGGTATGAAGAATGATGTGGCGGAATATGTTTCAAAGTGCTTAACTTGTCAAAAGGTAAAGATTGAACATCAAAGACCTTCCGGGATGTTGCAACCCTTAGAGGTTCCGCAATGGAAGTGGGAAAGTATTGCAATGGACTTTGTGTCGGGATTGCCAAGGACTAGGACTGGTTTTGATGCTATCTGGGTGATCTGGACCGACTGACGAAGTCAGCTCACTTTTTACCCGTTCGGATGACTTACACCCTTGAGGAGCTAGCTCGGTTATACATAAAGGAGATTGTGAGACTCCATGGTGTACCTGCTACTATAATCTCTGATAGAGATCCTCGTTTCACTTCGAGGTTCTGGGGTGCATTTCAGAAAGCTTTTGGAACTCGATTAAGCTTGAGTACAGCGTACCATCCTCAAACAGATGGTCAATCCGAGAGGACGATCCAAACACTAGAGGATATGTTGAGAGCTTGTGTTTTGGACTAACCAGCGAGTTGGGATCGGTATATGTCGTTAGTAGAGTTTGCATACAATAATAGTTACCATGCGAGCATCGGAATGGCTCCGTATGAGGCTTTGTATGGGAGAAAATGTCAATCTCCACTATGTTGGTATGAAGCTGGAGAGAAAGGCTTGTTGGGGCCGGAAATGATAGCTGAGACCACTGAACAAGTCAAGAAGATCCGAGATAGGATGCTTACGGCGCAGAGTCGTCAAAAGAGTTACGCCGATCAAAGGCGGAAGCCCTTAGAATTTGAGGCAGGAGATCATGTTTTCCTGAAAGTTACTCCGACCACAGGAGTAGGTAGAGCGATTAAAGAAAAGAAGTTGAATCCTCGATACATTGGTCCATTTCAGACCTTGGAGAGGATTGGGCCAGTGGCGTATCGGGTGGCTTTACCACCCCATCTTTCAAACCTGCACGACGTATTTCATGTGTCGCAGCTTCGAAAGTACACTCCTGATGCTAGCCATGTGTTAGAACCCGAATCGGTTCAGTTAAGAGAAGATTTGACGCTTCCAGTGGCTCCAGTCAGAATTGATGATACTAGTATCAAACGGTTGCGTGGAAAAGAGGTTTCATTAGTCAAAGTGGCTTGGAGTCGAGGCGGTGTTGAGGAACACACTTGGGAACTTGAGTCGGAGATGCGAACGGATTATCCGCACTTATTCTCAGGTAATTGAATTTGAATTTGAATTTTGTGGGCAAAATTCCCAATTAGGTGGGTAGAATGTAAGACCCGGTTAATTAATGGCTAATTAACCCATATATGAGAATTTATTCTAGAAAGCCAAAAATGATATTTTTATGGCTTAATATGATAGAGGAAATTGAGACGAGAATTTCGGTATCAATTTTATAGAATTCGGACCAAGATTGGACCGAACGGGCCAAACCGGGCCAACCGGACCCAAAGTGGGCCCTTGGCCCAACATAACTAAACCAAAACCCTAGTTTTCAGCTCTCTCTCTCCTCACAACACACTCAAACACGCTGAAATTGAAGAGAGGGGAGGAAGAACACTCTCTCAAGTTCTTTCTCTCACTTGATCTTCAAACCACCATAACTTTTGATCTAGAGCTCCGATTGCCGCTCCGTTTGCGGCCACGTGTTCACCGCGGAGAGCTCTACAAAACCCATACAACTAATCTTGAGGTAAGCCACGTGTTTCTGTTCGAAATTCCAGCCCTTATTTTCGAGTTTCATGGGTAAAATGTTGAGATTTTGGGTTCTTTGATGTTATAGGACCCAACTCTCTTGAAGGAGAAGGTTAATGTTGTCTCCTTGGACCTTGGGTGTGGTAAGATTCTCAACCCTAGTGTGATTTTGTTGTTCTATGATGTTTGGGTTTTGAGATGTTGTGTATGGGTATGATGGTTGTGGCTTAGGTTGTGTATATGTGAATATTGGAGCTTGATTGGTGACTTTGAAAAGCTTGGAAAGGGTTTGGTGGTGAAAAATCTGTTCTTGGAGGTGTTGAGGCCTTGAGAGCTTGTGGATAAGTGGTTTGGAAGTGCTCCGGGGGAGCTTGGGAAAATCGGCTAAGGTATGGTTTCGGTTTCCCGTATCTAATATGTAATGTGGTAGGAAATACTTAGGCTAGAGGCCCTAAGATAGGCATTGAATTGTTGATGTTGTTGAATGATTGAGATATATGATGTGGTCATATATGTGATGATGATTATTAAGGCCTTAGTGGTATGATGTATGAGAAATATGCATGTTGTGATATATACTTGATGATTGGTTATGGTTGAATTGTGGGTTGAACCATGTTGATGGTGAGTATGATGTTGATTGTGTACAATAATAATTTATTGGAATTGGTGTTGTTGAGAATTGGCATGAGGAATAGTATATGATATGTCAATGTGTTTGAGTTTGAGCCACTTGGGTGAAGTGGGGTAAAATGATGAGATAGTGATTTTGGTAATTTGTGGTAATGTGTGTCAATGTGTGAGTTGAGGAGGCTTGATGTTGAATTTGATATATTTTGATTGATTTCAAAGAAAAGGGATGAACTTGGCATGTTTTGATTGGTTTTGAAAAGAGTTGGAAATGGCTTGTTTTGAAATTGGCACTTTGTGGTTTTGTATGAAAAAATGGTTTTTGGGCACACTTTGGCGGGACATAACTTGGACTACGGATCTCCGTTTTGTACCAAATCTGTTTAGAAATGAAATTGGATCCGGGATGTCCATGCCGTTCAAAGAACGGGTGAAAAACGATTTAAAATGAGGAAGTTATGTCCGTTGGAAGATTGGGGTTTAAATCTGTGAATTCTGCAGCTTTTAACTTAGAAAATTTTTAGCAGAATGACCCCTTGCGCGTGGGCGCACCTGGCGCGTACGCGCTGATCTTCCAGAAAGCGCCATCCACGCGTGCGCGTGATGTGCGCGGGCGCGCCGATTGTGCTGCACCCAATGCCCAGCCATTTTCCAGAGAGTTATGCCAGAACTGTGCCAGTGTTGTGCCTAGGGCACGAGAACACCCACGCGTACGCGTGGTTGGCGCGTGCGCGTCGATTGGCAAATCTTTAATCCACGCGTTAGCGTGCATGACGCTTGCGCGTCGATGAGTTTTTGAGGCCATCCACGCGTGCGCGTGGAGTGCGCGTACGCGTGGCCCTGTTTTCATCCCAAAGTTGATTTTTGAGTTTTAAAAGCCAAATCTCATACTTCTAAGCCTCCGATCTCACCATTTATGTCTTAAATCATTATGACATGCCTAGCTATTAAAAAGGGGCTAGTGAATGAGGTAACTTGCGAGTGAAGCAAGGGAAAAATGAATGATCAATGAGGATCAAGATGATTATGTGAGATGCGGAGGATGGTGGTGGAAGTGCTTGTTAAGCCATGGGCCGAAAAGCTATAATTGCTAATGAAACGGCTGGTTATGGATTTAACCGTGAGCCGGAAAGGCTGTGTATAATATGAATATTAGCTGGTTCTGGACTGAACCGTGAGCCGGATGGCTGATATGGATGTTGATCCATGGATGAGAATTCATGCATGCTTATGCTGAATTATTGATAATTGAGATTTGCACTTCCACTATCAGAGGCACGAGATCCCTGGGAGGAAGCAGTGGCTAGCCACCACGTGCTCCAGGTGGAGGCTCGAGACTCTGTTGACCCTATGTCGTAAGTGTGGCCGGGCACTGTGAAAGACCCGGATGAGCTCGCCTCCGAAATATTCACCAGTGAGGGTGATGGATATGGATCATGTTTATGATCAAGTTTATAACGAGTATAACTCGAGTTGGGGATGCGCGACAGAGGGACAGTCCAATGGTTAGCTACCAGGACTTGTCGGGTTGGCTCTATAACCGACAGATGATATCATCAGCCACTAGGGACAGGCATTCATCATATGCATACTATGTGAATTGTTTGAGATTGCCTATTTGACTGCATATTACTTGCTAATTGTCTAAATGTCTTAACTGCTCCTATTTGTATATTCTTTGTCTGATATAACTGTGTTTGCTATAATATACTCCTGCTGGTGGTTGGGAGGTTTGAAGGAATTGGAAAGGGAAGTATTAGTTAGACTGAAGAATCTTTAGTCAGATACCCTTATATGGTTTAGCTTGTTTATAAGCTTTGATATTATCTGGAGGAAGTTCTAGGATTGCCTTTGGCTTTCCTCTATTATTATGTATTATATATGTGGAAGCTGTTACCGTGCTGGGGACCTCTGGTTCTCACCCATGCGGATTTTGTGGTTTTCAGATGCAGGACGCGAGGCTTCTCGTTGAGGCATGCTGGAGACTTCTGGATTAGCGAAGATCCTTTGTTCTTGGGACTCTGTTTTGGTTTATATATCTTGTTTAGATACTTTTATCTCCATTAAATAATACAAACTGTGATGACTCCTTCTAGAGGGGATTTTGGAGAATAGGTTGTATGTATTTGTGTCCCTTTGGGTTTCCTTTGGGGTTTCCTTATTTTATTATATGTATATATTATTATGCTCGGACCGGTTATCTTCGCAGCCGGATTTTGAGTCTTGATATTCCCGTTTTTGACACTCTTTATATATATGATCTTGCGTTAGCTTATCCTTTGCTCGTTACGTTATCGATCGGAGTGTTGCGCGTTCGAGTTACGGTTTTTGTTTACCCCTTTTTCTACAAAGGCTCCTAGTTATAATCAATTATTCATACTACTATACGTACTAAATTTTTGTTTTAGAGGTCGTAATACCTTGCCATCTCTGAATTATGACTTAAGCATAAGACTCTGTATGGTAGGGTGTTACAGTAAAAAGGGTAAGGATAGTGTAGGAATTTTAATAAAATTAGAGGGTAGAGTACTAATTTAAAATCAAATATAATTCAATATAATTATTTTTAACAACATTATTTATTTATAAACTCACTAACTAGTTTTTAATAAGTACTCTAATTTAAAATTAGAGATAATCTAATTAATTTTTTTAGTTCATAAAATTAAAATATTAAACCCTAAATCTCAATTATTTAAATTAAATTAATAAATTTTTAATATTTTTTAATTACTAAAACTTTAAATTTTTAATAAAAAAGTTATTCAATTATTATAAAAATCTCTAAATCCTAATTAATTTAAATTCAAAGTATCATTAATTTGACTTAAATATTTTTAATAAAATAATTTTTAAAATATAAAAACCTAAACAATTATAATAAGTCATAATCAACTCAATATTTTAAATTTTAAATATTCGGATTCTTACATTAGATAATCTATCTATACCTAGTTTAATTGAAACAATCTAATAGAATAGTAAAAAACATATGTTTCTTTCTATTTCTGCCATTTTCCTTTTCGTTAGACTAAATGCTTGACAGATTTGATCATATATGACATTACAATACAAATTACCCTTCATTTGTGTATTTGTTGTTCTACTCTCAATTACACTGAATAGCGTATAATTATATATAGGACATTACAATACATTTTAATTTATATTCTTTTGTTATTTTCTTGAAAGAGAAAAAATGATCATCATCCGTTTCTTTATTATATAATGAAAAAATACAATATAATGCAATATTACTATTTATATCCTGGCCAAGCGAATAGTATCAAGCCCAATAAAAATAGAAGAACCAACCCATAAAGGAGGTCTTCAATCTATACTCGACCTCTTTAAAGAGATCAGACACCGTGTAAAGAGGCTAAATCTCACTTATCCAAACAAGTAATTACTTCCGCGAATCTCTCCCACTATCTCTATTTCTAATTTTTATTAAATTAGTATTTAACTGAAAATAGTTTACAGATTTAATAATTAAAAGGTATTTTTAAAGATAGATACTTTATATTTAATTTAATTTTTATTATTATTTAATCTTTTCATTTATTTTATAAAATTATATTATTACCCCTATTTTTATTAAAATTTTTGAAACTACTCCAAACCCTAACTTTACTCTACCCAAACCCTAATCCTAACTAAACAACACTCACCCACACCCCCAACATCACAGCCACGCTCTCCCTAATTTCCAAAAATCCTAGCTGCTACCCTTACCTCCTTCAGCAACTCAACACACACACAACAACAGTAGAAAAATTAAAAAATGAAAGAAGAAAGAAAGAAGAAAGGGAAGAGGGAAGGGGATCGAGGAATGAAGGAGAGGGGGAGAAGAGAGGGAGAGCCCAGGGGAGGAGGAGCTCACTGCTGCCGCTGCGTCCTGCTGTCTGCACCGCCACCGTCGCGTCACCTGTGCCGTCGCCACCGTCCGTCGTGCCGCACCACGCCACGTCGCCGCCGGGAACAGAGCTGCAAGGAGAGAGGGCTCGCGAGTGAGAGAGAAGGTTGCGGGCCTGGAGACCGCCGCACCCAATCACATCCGTGAAGTCATCGCCGCCAGTCCGCCCAGCCCGACCCGTCGCCAAACTGCGTCGCTGTCCGTGAAGCTGTCTTCGTTGCCGCTGCCGGAGGTTGCCATTGGAGCTGCTACTCCACTTCCGTCATTCTTCTTTTCACAGTAAGTTGCTCGCACTCTGAAGTTCTTACTGTAATCGTTCTGGTTATTTGTGGTTGAGGATTTTGATGTATGGATGTTGTTGGGTTAATTTTATGGGTTTGCATGTCAAAATTGAGGTTGTTGCTGAACCACCGGAGCTTATGGCTACTGTCGGAGTTGCTGCCGAATAAGTTTAGAGTGGCTACTGCGCCGTTCTTTTATTCTAGTAAGTGTCTCTATCTTGGAATCCTCGCTATTACTATTCCGTTATGTGTTTTAAAGTTTTCGCGATATTAATATTTTTTTAGGATTTAGTAACTGAGGTTGCATGTTGTGATTAAGGTTGTTTCTGCTATTGAGAAAGCATTCGAAGCTGAGGTTTCGGTTGCCGTTGACTTCGGGTTGAGAGAAATGAGTTCAGTTGACGCGTTTGGGTTATGGTTTTGACTTGTCGAGGTAGGGACTTTTTCTAAGTTTGTAATCGGAATTGTTATAAATTGATATTGATGTGCAAAATGCTTTTTTGGTGATTATGCAAGCCTTATGAATTGTCTGGTTTATCTTGGATGAATATGGTTGTTGATTGATTTAATTATTGACTGATTTTGTTAACGTAGAGGTTGCTAAAATTGGTTTGATTTTTGAAATAATTTTTATATTTGAAAGATTGAATTCTATTTATTTGGAAACTGATTTGGTTTTGAACCCGTTGGAAAGGGTTGCGGAATGGTTTGGTTGGGACCCGAAAAGGGTGGCAAAGTCCAAGTTTTAGAGGAGGTACTGCCGAAATTTCTATAACATTTGAGACTTTATTTGAAATGTTTAGAAAATTATGAATTTTAGACTTATATTATTTTATTTGAATTATTTAAGTTAGTGATGAATTATATTTTGAATGGAATTATTGAAAAGAGAATTATGATTAAGCTTTGTTTCTTAAGAAAAGACTTATGTTTTGAGGCTGTTTTAAATGTGAGAAAGGTTTATGTTTTTGAATTTGACTTAAGAATTTCATTCAGAGGAGTTTTAGTGAATTTAAAAGAAAATGGACTTTAATCAAATGACCCCGTTTGTGATATTTTAGAAAAGTTAAGGAATTGGTTTTAAGGAATGAAATTGAAAATTATTTTTGGTTCAAACGGATTGACTTTTTGGTTTTAAATGATTTGGTTTTTGTTTGGATTTTGTAAGAACCGGCATAACCGTTTTAATAAAATAATAATTTTTAAATGCCCGGAGTATATTCAAAATTTAGAAGTTTTAATTTGAAAATATAAAGATGAAATTTGATTTCAATGAATTTTTCTGAGTTGGAAAATGTATCTTTATCGAAAAGTTTTTGTAAAAATGCGTACTGGCACTTAAGCTGGCAGTACCGGCTCTAGTTTGTCCAGTACTGCGTATTTTGGAAAATAAGATTTTGAAAATTGATTTATTATTTTGAAAGGACAAACATAATTTTAGAATTGAAAACCGGGCACTAATCTTAAAAGTTTTAGCCCAAAGTGGGCCAAACGGACCAAAAATGCTAACGGGTTAGACCGGGCTCAAGGCCCAACATATATATGCAGCATAGAGAAGAGAGGAGAAGAGGGTGATGTTACTATTCGTCATCACCTTCAGAGAGCCATAGCTTGAGTTATGGAACTCCGATTGACGAGCCATTTGTGGCCACGCGAAGCTCTTGTCGGGCTCTTCATTTCTATTTAAGAAAATAGGGTAAGAACTCGAAGCTCACGCTCCAGTTTCCTGCCCTAATATTTCTGTGTTTTTGAATTTGGTTTTTGAGTAGATTTTGTGGTTTTGGTTGTTTAGGTGATCTCTAGTAGCGGGTAATTGTTGGGATTTACCCCAATCCTCTTTGGACAAGGTAAAGTTCCTCATAAACCCTTGAGTGTTGTAGGTTGTGGTTTCTAGGTTTTGTTTTTGGTGATATATGTGTTGTTAGTTTGAGTTTTGGTGCTTTTTGGAGTTGTCTTGGCTATTTGGTGGTTTCGTGCATGGAGGATAATCGGCCAAGGTATGTGATGAACGGATTTTTGCTAGTAAAGAATTCACAATAAATTCCCGTTGCAAGTATAGTTTCTAAACCAACTAAAATCCTTTCATACAAAAATTTGGTTATCATAAGTAACAAACCCCTAATAAAATTGATAACCGAAGTATTTAAACCTCGGGTCGTCTCTCAAGAAATTGCAGGGAAGTATGCTTATGATTGGTTATGGAAAAGTATATTTTTGGGGTTTTTAAATGTTGAACAAGGAATGTAAATGATAATAAAATAAACCAATAATTAAGAAAAGGTCTTGGCAATGTTTGGTGGTCAAGGATCTCTATCCTTATCACTAACCACAACATGAGAATTGGCAAGGATCAATCCCATTAAATCATCCTCTAACTAGTAGTAAAGGAAAGTTAAATGAGCTATATCAATCCAAGTCCATAAGTCCTAGCTCTCCACCAATTCAATTAGTGAGAACTAGAGTTAATGGCTCCAATCATCAATTACTTGGACATTAGTAACTCAAGAGTTCCTAAGTTACCTTCCTAAGCCAAGAGCATAAAATCTACTCTAACATCCTTCCAAGTATTTTAGGAAATAGTTGGTAGGCACAAAATAAAAGCATAAAAAAGTAATAATAGAATATAAGATCTAAAACCAATAATTGCAAGATCAATGATAACAAATAAAGGAAGAAGCAATAAACATAAAATACCTCAAATATAAAATCAAATCTAACATGGAGAGTTCATAAATTCAATTGGAAAGATAAATAAACTAGAATGCTAAGACAATTAAAAGTAGAAGAGAAACTAAATTAAAAGAACATTGAACCTGGAATTGAGAAGAAATAAACCTAAAACTAAGAAAAATCCTAAAACCTAGAGAGAGGAGAGAGCCTGATCAGCTCCTTAGTTTCTTGTGTTCCTTCCATTTTTGCAAGCTTTCTTTCCATCCTCTAAGCCATTCCTACCTTATAAAGCCTGAAAACACTTAACACACAGATCACGGCATCGAATGGTAATAAGAGATGACTAATATTAGTAATTTAAGGCCAAAGAAGCATGTTTTCAATCATAGCACAGAATTAGGAAGGAAAATGTAAAACATGCGAATTATATGAATAAGTGTGAGTTTAGAGGATAAAATCCACTCAATTAAGTACAAAATATACCACGAAATAGTGGTGCATCAATATGGTTGCAGTTTTCTTTATGTAATATGTAATGTTTTGTGAACCTTAGGCTATTTGACCTTAAGATAGGATTGGATGTTTGGGTATGTTTAATTGTATGTGATTTTGATGTTTAAAGATAAGTTGTATGGTGGTGATGATGATATAGAGTTTTGGGATGTGGAATATATGAATTTTGATGTTGAATGCTGGTATGTAATGACTATGAAGGTTGATGATGAGTGTTGTGATTTATTATTGTTAATGAGGGTTTGTTGATATGGTTGATGAGTAATGATGAATATTGATGTTGTTGGTAATTGAAGGTGAGTGTTGAGATTGTTGACAAATGATGTGGATTATGAATTTGGATGAGTAATATTGTTGAAGTTGAATAACAATAATGTTGATTATTGATATTGAGAATGAATAAGGTTGATGTGGATGATTGAAAGTGGTAAAATGATTATTGTTAAGTTTGTTGGATGAGAAGGGGTTTTAGTGTGAAATCATGGATAATTGGGCTTGAGAATTCGATGATATGAGTAGTGGATTGTGGCATAAATGGTAAACTCTGATGTGGGATGGAGTTAATATGGTTTTGATTTGGTTTCGGTAGTGAAAATGGAAAAGTGAGAACTTTGTGATATTTTGGTAAAAATAGATTTTTGGTGAACTTTGATGGATCATAACTTGAGCCTCAGTTTTCAAAATTTTGTTGAAATTTGGTTTAAATTAAAGTTCATTGAAAAATATTTAAATGGATATAAAGTTTGTAGGAAATGGATTTTTGTAGAGGAAGTTATGATCATTCAAAGTTTGGTGTCAAAATCTGACTTCTGTGCATGCTGCATAATTTGTGATTTCTGGTTTGTGTGCGCACGCACAGCCTTGTGCGCATGCACACCGCTGTGAGTTTTTGAAGCTGTGTGCACACACAGCCTTGTGCACACGCACACACAGGGAAAGGCTTACTGTTGAGAGCGCTAGCACGATCTGTGCGCACACACAACCAACAAAGTTTTGCAAGCTGTGCGCATGCACAGCCCTGTGCGCACGCACATGTTGGAAGGTGCATTTTGTTGAGGGCGTTCGCACGCCCTGTGCGAGCGAACAGAATTGGAAAATTTTACACTTGTGCGTACGCACACCTCTATGCGTACGCACACTTTTTGAAAATCTTCCTGGGCGTGCGCACGCACACCCTTGTGCGTACGCACATGCCCTGGTTTTCAACTAAAATCTTGTTTTTAACTGTTTCACCTTTTCAACAAGCTTGTAAACTTCTGTTACACCTATTTAAGACTTTTTGGCTTGTTTTTGGATGTTAAACATAGAGAAGGTCTTGGGTGGAATTATTTGGGTATTACTTTGAAAAGTTAGAGAACGGAGGTTTAGGTTTCTAATGTATTAAGGATGAGTTTAGTTGAGAGAGAAGGAAGAGTAGTGAACTTGGTGATTACTGACAACGAATTGAGAAATTGATGAACTAATGAGTTCGGAATAGAAATTATGAATTGATGATGGTTGTGATGAGTTGAGGACTAAAAAAGGAATGATGATCTTGATGAATGTTGATAGTGTGCCAGGCACTATCATTGGGTTAAGTATGATAGTGTGCAGGGTATTATGTCCTTGGGATTGAATTATGATTGATAACCTTTTCTGCTGCAAGAGTGTGCCAGGCATTATACCCTTGGGTTACGCATGTGAGTTTGCCTGGCACTATGTCCGTGGGTGAATAGAGTGTGCCCGACACTATATCCATGGGTCAATAGAGTGTGTCCGGCACTATATCCGTGGGCGTGGTAGAAAAGCTACATCTGAAAGGATGTGTCAGATTGGCAGTTATAGACCGACAAGTGATATCACGAGTCAATAGGACAGGCATCCATCATATGCATCTCTTATGTGTTTGTTTGCTTTGATTACTTGAGTTTTCCTAATTGTATAATATGCCTACTTGCTTCTTGAATTACTTGTTATATATGAATACTATATGTGTTTACTTGCTTGCATTATCTATGATTGTCTGGTGCTGAGGAGGATATGTAGGCGGTGGCGATGGGGTCGCATGGAGGATAGGTTGACAAAGGCCGTGGGATACAGCGGTGTAGTTTAGTATTAGTTAGAAATTCTCTAAGTTTAGATAATCCTATTTATGGTTTATGGTTTAAGTTTTTTATTTTGTTAAGGCTTGAATATTATGTATCGATGTGAAGTTCTAGGATTGCCTTTGGGTCTCGGAACCTTATATCTTACATTATTGGGAACGGTTACCATACTGAGAACCTCTGGTTCTCATGCCATATTCTGTTGTTGTTTTCCAGATGCAGGTCGCAACCCACCTCGGTGAGTTGCTTGATGGTGACAGAGCAGAGGACCTTTATCATGTTTTGGAGTCCTTTGATTTATTTTTATTAGTACTCTCACTTTTGTATTTATTTTTCCTAGAGGCTTACTTTGAGAGAAAGTTTGTTAAGCTGTTTTATCTATTTAAATTCTGTATGTCTGTATATAACTAGCCGACTTAAACTCCGCGAGCAGCGGCTAGATCCCTATGATTATTATATTTTGATATATCTATTCATATGTCTCAGTATCTGTACATATATCTTGTGCTTCGTTTAGTGTAGCTTCGTGTGAATGTTTTGCGCTTTTCGAACTTTGTTTTTTGAGCTTAATCCTTCACCGGGATTCTAGAATATATTAATTCTTTCTACATAATATGTATAAGCCTTAGAATTGTCGTAATATTTGATTAACCTTTGCTTTGTGACATGAGATAAGGCTTAGGATAATTAGGGTGTTATAGATTTCACTTGATTAACTCAAACCAAGAAAACATGATTTTTGAGAATTTTAACGAACTTAAGAAAAGGGATTTGGTTGTTTTCTCTTAAAGTCTTAAGACTTTGTCGAAATAGTCAATTTATAACTCCGATTTAAAGTAGTTAAACGGGTGATTTGAAGGTGAAGAATTTTGAATCTTTTCAAAGAAAATTACACTTGATACGATCTTGGAATTATTTGGAAGTTTTGAGAAAATGTTACATAGAGTGGCTCCATTTTGAAAGGGAATTGATCTTGAGGAAAAAGTGGCTTATGAGCCTAAAATAATTTGAGATATGAGGATTTTGAAAATTTAGACAAAGCTGAGTTTGATTTTAGTTTCAAAGTAAAGTGATTTGAGGAAAAGTGACATATGGCATGAATGATGATTGACTTGATATGGACTGTTGAGGAAGTGCTTATATATTGCATGTGTGTGATGATAAATGGCTATAATAAGATTAAATGAATCGAATATGAATGATTATATGAGTATGCACTTCTTTATCTAAGATATGAGTTTCCTTGGGTAGATGCAGTGGCTTGCCAGCATGTGCTCCAGGTTGAGACTCGATACTCTGTTGACCCTAAATCGCAAGATGTGGCCAGGCACTTTAACTAACTCCCCGTGAGTTCCCCCAATGAGTAGAATTTGTTTATGATTTGAGAAAAAGCTATGCATAGACTCTTGGGGATGCGCGCACGTGAGATTGTCCAAGGTTTAGTAGCCGGACATGTCGGGTTGGATTTATAACCGACAGATGAGACTCATCAGTCATAGGACAGACATTCATCATATGCATTTATGTGACATTATTTGGGCGTGCATATTATAATTGGTTTGCCTATGTGAATAATTATGTTTAATTGCTAATTGCTCTACTTGAGGTAACTGCTTTGATTGTGCTTGAACCTTCTTACTTGTGTTTGTGATTGAAATTGAGTGGATTGTGGTGAATTGGCTGTTGATTGAGTTGTTTGGTCCTAGGGCCGTGATTGATTATGTGATGGGCCAAAGGCCGTGAGTGGTTTATGTTTTTGGTTTAGTAAAGTATGAAAAATCAAACTGGTTCAGCATAGACTTAATGAACCTATGCTTGGAATAGCTTGGTGACGTGGCGGAAAATTGCCGATTAAGAAATTAATATAGAAATAATAGCGTTGCAAGTACAGTTCTCAACCGACTAAAATTCCACTTATTAATTTAGAAAGAATTGTCACAAATTGAGTATAAAATACTGAGAGTAGAAATCCCAGGTCGTCTCCCGACGAGTTGACAAAAGGGTGCAATTTATTGGTCAGGAATTTTCTGAGAAATTTTAAGAGTTGGAGAACAGAAAAATAAATGATTGTAAATTAAAGCAATGAAAATTAACGAGAGAATTTATATAATTAAAATAAAAGCATTGACCGGGAGAAGATTAATTGGAAGTTCTATCCTTGTTGAATTTTCCCAAGTGTAATAGTAAGAGGTTGTTGTTTTTACTTAGTTAACCCTTACCGAATAAAGGAAAGTCAAGTAATTGAGGCAACTCTTATTCACAAGTCCTGATCCTCTCCTATGGAAGGATTAGCGTTAGTGAATAGAGAGTTAGCCAACAACTTCCAATTAAAATTAACACTTGAGTATTCCAACTCAAGGGTCTCCTTTTAATTAACTCTCAAGTCAAGTTGGGAGTCTACTCCATTGATATGAATGTCATTTTCATAAACCATAAAAGAAAATAAAAAGAAGACATGATAATCCAAATAAAGTAATAATAGAAAATTAAATAAAGGTAAAAATAATTCTTTGCATTAATAAATTCCAAAACCATAAACATCCATATCTGAACAGGGTTAATGGGCGATTAAAAGAGTAAGAGAATAAGGAAACAAACTAGAATAATGGAAACTTCAACGGAGGTAGTAACTCTTCTCAATATCCAAATCAAAAGCATAAAACACTAACACTATGAATATGAAGAACCCTAGAGAAAGTGGTGATTTCTCTCCAAGATTCAAAAACTAAAACTAAAACTGTCTAAAAGTGAATGTTGTCAATGTGTGTTGAGTCTCTGCTTGTCCCCTGGCTCTAGTCTGTGTTTCTGGGCCAAAAACTGGGTCCAAACTCAGCCCAAAATCGCCCCCAGCGTCTTCTGCATTTTCTGCA
Source organism: Arachis ipaensis (assembly GCF_059453495.1). Lineage (NCBI taxonomy): Eukaryota > Viridiplantae > Streptophyta > Magnoliopsida > Fabales > Fabaceae > Arachis > Arachis ipaensis. The sequence goes on from NC_142437.1 coordinate 38,224,322, forward strand.
CGTGGCACACGTCACACGTAAGCGTCAGTCACGCGTACGCGTCAGGTACGCGCACACGTCAGTTACACGCCCGCGTCGTTTCTCGCTGGCCATCTCCTTAGTTTCTTGTGTTCCTTTCATTTTTGCAAGCTTCCTCTCCATCCTCTAAGCCATTCCTGCCCTATATAGCCTGAAAACACTTAACACACAGATTACAGCATCGAATGGTATAAAGGAGAATTAAAATACACAATTTAAAGGCTTAGGAAGCAAGTTTTCAATTATAGAACAAAATTGGGAAGGAATTGTAAAATCATGCAAATTATATGAATAAGTGTGCAAAGACTTGATAAAAGCCATTCAATTTAGCACAAGATAAACCATAAAATGGTGGTTTATCAATCTCCCCACACTTAAATATTAGCATGTCCTCATGCTAAGCTCAAGGAGACAAAAGGAATGAATGAGGGAAAGTGAGACTCATGAAATGCAACCTATATATAAATGCAACTATATGCTAAGATGTTTCTGCGTACTTGGTTAAAAGTAAACAAGTTCTCCAAGACAAATATAAATATGATTTCACTAATTCAAATCATACAGTAAAGACAAGTAAACTTGTAAGAAGATAGCTCATGAAAGCAGGGAACATAAAATCAAGCATTGAACCCTCACTGGTAGTGTATATGCACTCTAATCTCTCAAGTGTCTAGGGTTGATCACTCTACTCTTCTCTAGTCATACTTTCTAAAACTTTGTTCTTCATCTAACCAATCAACAAATATTTAATATACCAATGCAAACATCATGAGGTCTTTTCAAGGTTGTAATGGGGCTAAGGTAAGGGTGAGGATATATGTATGGCCAAGTGAGCTATAATATGAATCTTTGACTAACCTAAGCTCTCACCTAACACACACACACTCTATGTACTTCTAAAATCATGCCTAGCTACCCATAATCCTACTTTTTCATCACATACTCATGCATTAAATTTTTCTTTAATTTCACCACATATGCATTGATCTTTTATTAAACTTAACATTGGGGTAATTTTGTCCCCTATTTATTATTTATTTATTTAAATTGTAAAATTTTTATTTTTATTTTATTTATTTATTTATTTATTTTTTGATGAACATGAAAGCAAACATAATATTTCAATGCATATGGTTTTTTTCTGGTTTCACATGAGTAGGCACCCAAATTCCCAATATTTAAATAAAGTGGAAACACAACACACTCCTATTAACCCAGGTTTTCCACAATTCTCCACACTTAGTTAACACACTATCTTAAGCTAACCAAAGATTCAAATTAGGTAATTAATTATTTTTCCGCTTAAGGCTAGTGATGTGGTAATATAAAGAACAAATGGGGATTAAAAAGCTCAAAGTGACAAACAAAGGTAATTGAAATGGTAGGCTATTTAGGATAAGTGAGCTACTAACGAATGATGGCCTCAGTCATATGTATGCATGCAAATACACTAAACAATGGACATATATAATGGAACAAAGCAAATATTGCAATCATAGAGAAGAAAACAAACAAGAATAAAATTTATGGTTAAATAATGTAACCATATAATAAAGCTCAAAATCTCACAGGTTGTATGTTCTTAGCTATAAACCATGTTCCAAATTACAATCTTCAAACAAGTTTAACAAAAAAGTTTTAATTTAAATTAGTGAAATGCTATAAAATAAGGTCTTGAAAAGAACTTATTACTTTAACCAAGCAAAACATACACGCAAGCAATTATTGTCATGAAATCTATCCTATCTAATAAAAGAAAACTATAATGTTGGTGTTAAGAGAGAAAGATTACCTCTGGAAGTCAGGGAATGACCTCACCACACTTAAGGCTTGGCACGGTCCTCCGTGCCATCAGTAAGGAGCAAGGTAGGGTTGGAAGCATCGCTTCCGCTGTCTTGTTCGCCCTGGCTTCCTGTGCTACTGGATGAAGGGGAGTCCGGGATGTCCTTCTGTTCTGGAGGTGGGTGGTTACCAACTAAGAGTTCCTTCAGATAGTTGTATCGGTGGTTGTTGCGGCGCACCAATTGCTCCATTCACCGGTCTCGCTGGTCGAACCTCTCAATGATCTGAAGGAACATTTGATGGATGGATGGTGTTTGTGGTTTGGATGATGGTGGAGTAGGAGAAGGAGGGATATCCAAAGATGGGCCTGCAGGCCGGCTCACAGAGGGAACTGGTGGTCTAATGTACTTCCCATTCGGGACATACTGATCGGCCCTTGGGATCATGGTATTGGTATCTCCAGCTCGATAGGACACGCTGGCTGCAGAGAATAAATCTGAAACCAATGCAGGGAAAGGCAGGTTACGCGCTATCTGCACGTGTGAAGAACGGATGATTGACGGTTTAGAATTCAGAATAAATTCTCGTAGCAAGTATAGTTTCTAAACCAAGCAATCATCCTTTCTTACAAACGTTTTGGTTGTCACAAGTAACAAACCTAATAAAATTTATAAACCGAAGTATTCAAACCTTGGGTCATCTTCTCAAGGAATTGCAAGGAGGTGTTCTTATTATTAGTTATGGAAAACAGTGTGTTTGGGTTTTAAAAGGTTTGAACAAGGAAAATAAATTGCAGGAATTAATAAATTAGTATCTAATAAAACTCTTGGCAAGGTATGAAAATTCGGAAGTCCTATCCTAGTTATCCTTATGAGAATTGAGTTTAATCCCACTTAGTTAACCTTTACGAAAGCAAGGGAAAGTCAAGTGGACTAATTAGTTAGATCCCCAAGTCCTAGCCAACTCCTAAGGAAAGACTAGAGTTAGTGGAATTCAATTCAATTAGCAAAAATAACTATTAACAATCACGATAAGTTTGATAACTCAAGAGCCTCCAGTTAATCAATTAAAGCCAAGAATATAAAAAGCTAAATAAGAATCATAAATCTGAAATATCTCAATTTATTAAATAAATAAAATCCTAACATGAATGGTTCATAAGCCAATTTGGCAACATAAGTAATTAAAGAAAAGCATTAAAGTATCTTGAAAGTAAAAGAGAAATATAAAGTAAAAGGAATATTGAACCTAAGAAGAAGTTGAAATCCTAAATTCTTTAAGAGGAATCCTAATCCTAAAACCTAAGAAAGAGGAGAGAACCTCTCTCTCTAAAAACTACATCTAAAATTATGAAAAGTGAATAATGGAAGATTCTCCCTTGAATGGATGCATTCCCCCACTTCATAACCTTTAGTCTGTGCTTTCTGGACTTGGATCTGGGCCAAAAGGGGTTTCAAAAATCGCTGGGAGCGTTTTCTGCAATTTTTGCACGTGGCATCTGTCACGCGTCTGCGTGGGTCACGCGGTCGCGTCATCTGGGAGTTTTCCTTGTCATGCGTTCGCTTCGGTCACGCGTACGCATCATTTGCATTCTGCTCAAGGCACGCGTCCGCGTCAGTCATGCGTTCGCGTCGCTGCCTTTTCGCGCTGGGCATGCGGCCGCGTTGTCCATGCATTTGCGTCGCTGCTTTTTTTTTCAAAACTCCATTTTTGTGCTTTCCTTCCATTTTTTATGTTTTCTTTCCATCCTTTAAGTCATTCCTGCCCTTTAAAACCTAAAAGCACTCAACACACAAATCACGGCATTGAATGGTAATAAAGGATGATTAATTTTAATATTTCTAAAGCATAGGAAATATGTTTTTCACATATATCACATAATAAGGAAGGGAAAGTAAAACCATGCAATTTACATGAATAAGTGGGTGAAGGATTAAATAAATCACCTAAATTGAGGACAAAATACATCATAAAATATGGGTTTATCAGCCTCCCCACACTTAAACAATAGCATGTCCTCATGCTAAATCCAAGAGAAAGAACAAGGTAAAGTGGTGGAATTTCATGCAATGCATTCTATTCTAAATGCAAGCTACCTAAATGAGTCACGCAATTCCAGTTTTTTATTCACTTGTATATAAAACTTACATGTAGTTAAATTAATTCATATCCTCAAGGAATCATATATGCATAGCCAAACCCTAGATAATGTTAAAGCACTTTTACAATTGAGATGGGTAAAAGTATTTCACAAACTTGCAAGACAATTAACAATTAAGCAGAGATATATGGTGATGAGCTATTGAACCCTCACTGGATTTTGTGTTTACTCTCTAGTCACTCAGTGTTTATTGAGTTATTCACTCTATTCTTTTTCTATCCTTGCTTTCTAAAACTTTGTTCTTCATCTAACCAATCAACAAATATGGAATACAGACATACAAAAATCATGAGGTCTTTTTCAAGGTTGTAATGGGGCCAAGGTAAAGGTAAGGGTATATGTATAAGGCTAAGTGAGCTAATAAGTGAATCCTTGATTAGTCTAAGATCTCACCTAACATACATACTTTATATAATTATAAAGTTCCTTTACCTATTTACCCAAATTTTCCCACATTGTATTGCAAGCTCATGCATTAATTTTAATTTTTAAAATTTTGTCCCATGTGCATTGACTCTTTTTATTTTGCATTTGGAAAATTTTGTATCCCCTTATTTAAATACTGAAAATATTATTAAATTTTTTTTATCAATGCACATGGTAATTTAATTGTTTTGATTTCACATGAGCATGCTTCCGAATTTTTGTTTTTGAAACAACTTGTTCTTTTTAAATTCCTACTTTGTTTCTATCATCCCATGTTCCCATAAAATTCCCCACACTTAAATTGTACACAATATCTATCTTAAGCTAACCAAGGATTCAACTTGGGATTTTTAATTTTGTTTTTCTGCTTAAGGCTAGTAATGTGGTTATAGAACAAGAGGGGATTAAAAAGCTCAAAGGGGCTAACAAGGGTGATGTAAAAGGTAGGCTAGTTTGGGATAAGTGAGGGAAAATTCAAATTATGGCCTCAATCATCTCTTGGTATGTATCTCTATTCTATATTGGACATATAGATTAAAACAAAGTAAAGAACATCAGAATGAAAAAGAAGGACAAAACACACAGGAATGAAATTTATGGTTTGAATGTAACCATACAATTAAGCTCAAAACTCACAGGCTGTGTGTTCTCCAGCTCAAAAATCATATATCAGTTATACATGTCATGCAAGTAGAATTCAAGAGTTTCCATTATTCTCAATGTAAATATTAGGGTGGCTTTTAAAATCTTAGTGTTCCTCCTTGATGAAATGTTGTCAACTAACTAACATGTAATGCTATATATACAAGGTGTGTGGATTATTTTAAATTACTAAAGTTTCTAGTTTACTCCCTTTTTATTTTTAATTAGATCAAACTATTATATGCTAAAGGGGCAAACTATACTAATTAATCCACATATTCTATAACTAATAAGTTTAGAATTGCAAACTAAACTAAATGTCTAAGGTATAAACTAAAGTGCAAAATGCGGAAATAAAGTAAAAATATAGCAAAAGAACAATGTGCAAGTACTAAAAAAATAAAAATAAAGATAAAATACAGAAAAATAAACAAAATAAGATAAAAAGAGTCTGTAGTGGTTCACCAAAAAGATACGCCAGGGATGGCGACCTCCCCACACTTAAAATATAGCATCGTCCTTGATGCTCACTCAAGCTGGGTGTGAAGAAGTGTCATCACCGGAAGGATGGGCTGCTAGAGTCTCTGAGGTGGCCTGAGGGTCTGCAGACTGGATAAGTGTAGGAGGATCTGTCTGCTGCAATGGAGGCGCTGACTGTAGAGGGATCTCTGGGTCTGCGGCCTGAATCTGGTGTGGCTCCACATGCTGTGGTGCAGCCTGCTCTGGTCTTGCCTGCTCAGCCTCTCTCTGTGCATGTGTCTCCTCCTCATGCTCGTCCGCCTCCTCCTCAGATGGCTCTGATGGTGTGTCAGGCTCGGAGGGGATGTCGCCGCCGGATCGGATCATCAACTTGATGTGCTCATAGTGTCGCTTGTTGCGACGCTTAGATCTCTCATATCGCCGCTGGTTGTGGCGCTCCATCTGGTCTAGCTGCTGAAATAGGCGGTGCACGAGGTGATAAATGGGCTCTGAGGCAGGTGGAGGTACAGTGGGGGTAGTTGGTGCAACAGTGGATGAAGAAGGGGCAGCTGAAGGTGTGGCGGTCTCATCAGAAGCGGTGAGGAATGGAGGTGTGTGGCCTAAAGCCTGAAACTTCCTACTGTGAGGGATAATTTTCTTGCAATCTGCAGCAGGTGGCTTCTCATCAGCAAGCTTCCAAGGCACGTCAACTCGACGGCTGAGCTGGGTGATCAGATAAGGGAAAGGGAGGGTGCATCTGACATGGACCCTGGCCATATAGTACCAGATGAAAGGTGGAAGGTACAGGTCCTTACCCTCCATCACACACCAGATGAGGGTGATCATATCAGTGGGCAGCTCTGTCTCATGAGTGCTCGGTATCACATAGTTGCTCAAAATTTGGTGCTAGAGCCGAGCCTCATCATTCAGGTAAATCAGCTTGATTCCCTTAGGCATCACTGTGTTCTTTCCCATGACCCAATGGACAGTAGGATCAAGGGCTATTCTCTGCTTGACAGCATCCCAGTCAAATCTCATAAAGCACATATCCTCTTCAGCCTTTTGGTAACCATCAGGCTGATCTGATTTAGGCTGAAGGTGGAGGATGTCCTCAATAGCTTCCTCAGTGACCAAAATCTGTTTCCCTCTGAGGTGCACTGCACCAGGGAAGTCTTGAAATAGTTGCAGTAAAACTCTCTGACCCAGGAAACACTGACCTCTGTCAAGTTTCTCTCCAAGAAGAACCAGCCTCTCTGTTTTATCTGTTCGGAGGTGTACTGCTGTAGTTTTTCTGGAATTTTTAAGAGTTCTCTCCAGGTACAAGTTCTTGGAGGTGGCAAACACTGGTTACTTCAGCTCACAGTATCTGTTTGCAAATTTAACTGGATCATTGGCAGTGAGGAGCTGGTCAGCCTTCTCCTGCGGGGTAAAGTGCTTTTCCCGCCAGGAGTCGTCATGCATAATGTTGAGGATGGACATAGAGGATTCACCTCTTTCCCATTTGCCAGTGGTTGCTTTGGCTTTTCCTTTGCGCTGAGGGTCAGACATCCTGAAAAGCAAAAATTGTAGGGTATAATTGAAGAACAAAGCAGGAAAACAAGTAAGCAAATAGAATAATAACAATATAAGCACATAGTGGCAAAAGAGCAGTAGAATTATGAAATGAGTTAAGTATATGTGCATTATGGACTGTATTTGAGTTAAAAATCTGAGATGAAAAATCACAATCCAAAATATAATATAAGTAGAATTCATGTTAATTAGGAAAAACAATAATCATGTCTTGAGTTAAAAAGTTAAAGTAGGTAGTTAAAAACTGAAAAGAGAAGTTTGAAAGTTAGATCGGTTAGGATTGAAAAAGAGGTTAGAAGGTGGAAAGCAGTGAGTTAGGAGAAAGAAAGTTGAAGTAAGTGGCATGATAAATGTTTCCTAGGTAACAATAAATTCACAAATTTAAAGAATAATCAACTTATATTCAAGCAAAAATATCAGGTTATTGATGATAATTTAGAAGGATAGAAAAGTTACAAAACTAACATGAAATCATCAATAGTGCAAGTTATTAACCAAGGGATCGAAAAGGAGTAAGAATACTAGCCCGGACAGTCATGAATCGGTTTGGTTGTAGCCAAGTAAGGCAAAATATGAAGTTTCCAAACTCAATACATGAAAATAATTTGCAGAAAATTGGGCAGCATCTCAGCTAAAATTGGATGTTCCCGAGTAATAAACAGCAAGAAAAACAGTTCATATGAAAAAATTGCTGCAAAGAGTCACAAACAGTAGGAACAGTAAAGAACAGTCTTAACAGCAGCATGAAACAGTAATGAACATCATATGAACAGTATGAACATCACAGCCATATCAAAATTGCAGAATAGGTAAAACAAGCAACAAGAACGGCGCAATTATCAAGCCTAAATCCACTAACCACATCCTAGCTACCTAACCACCTAGAATCCACTACAAACATGCATCTCTAATTAGCCTATTCTGAACAAAAATTGAAAAACTAACTAAGGAATCAAAAAGAGGAATCGCAGTATGGCGGAACCTAGCGTGTAGAAGTACAAATGTATGGGACAGAGATGAGGGCAGAGAGGTGGTAGTGGTGACGCGGCGGCGTTGGGAGGGAGCACGGCGGCATGGTGGTGGAGCAGGGGGGTGGCAGGGGCTTGGGTAGGGTTTAATGGTGGAGGGGGTAGTGATGGTTGAGAAGAAGGGGGGTGAGGGTTGTGATGCTGTGGTGGTGGTCGGTGGTGGGAGGCGGCGGTCTGAGGTTGGCCGCGGTGGGGGGGGGTAGTGGCGGAATGGGGTGAAAGGGGAGGGAAGAGAAGAAGGGGAGAAAGGAGAGAGAGGGAGGGGGGGGGGCGTCGCGGGGTGGTCTGGGTGGTTGGGGGTGGTGCGGCGGTCGTAGGTGGTCGGCGGTGGTGGGTTGCTGGTGTGGTGGTGGTTGTAGAAGAGGGAAGGAGTTGTAGAGAAGAGAGGAAGAAGGGGGAGGGGGGGGGGTATGGGGCGTGACGGGTAGGGTTTCGCGTGAAAGGGGGTTAATATTTTTGAATCCACGCGAACGCGTGGAGCACGTGATCGCGTGACTAGGGTGAAAATGGGTTTGACGTGGTCGCGTGATTGACGCGATCGCGTGGGTTGAGTAAAAGATGGATGACGCGGACGCGTGAGGCACGCGACCGCATTGCTGTAAATTGTGCTAATCGCACAATTCCAGCGTCATTTCAGCGCAACTCTCTGTTTCCATTTAGGGGGCCATGATGTCCATGCGACGCGGACGCGTCGCTCACGCTTCCACGTGGGATGAGTGTTTTTGTAAGTGACGTGATAAACCTCTATTTTATGGTTTATCTTGTGCTCATTTGAGTGGTTTTTATCAACTCTTTACCCACTTATTCATACTATTTGCATGGTTTTACATTTGCCTTCCTAATTATGTGCTTTGATTGAAAACATGCTTCTTTGGCCTTAAGTTCCCTATGTTTAATCCTTTCTTATTACCATTAGATGCCTTGATATGTGTGTTAAGTGATTTCAGAGATTACAGGGCAGGAATGGCTCAGAGGATGGAAGGGAAGCATGCAAAAGTGGAAGGAATACAAGAAGTTAGAGAAATTGCTAAGCTGTCCAGCCTGACCTCTTCACACTCAAATGGCTATAACTTTAGCTATAGAGGTCCAAACGATGCGGTTTCAGTTGGGTTGGAAAGCTAACGTCCCAGGCTTCGATTTGATATATAATATGGCATAGTTACCTTGACGCTAGGTGACGCGACCGCGTGACCCATGCGGCCACGTCGCAGTGACGGAAATTCAGCATGTTTGAATTCGCAACCAGCGAATTCTGGGCTGTTTCTGACCCAGTTTGCGCCCCAGAAAATACAGATTAGAGGCTATAAAGTGGGGGAATACATCCATTCATAGGGGGGCTCTCATAATTCACTTCTCATGATTTAGATTTAGTTTGAGAGGGAGATTCCCTCCTCTCTCTTTAGGATTAGGATTTAGATTTAGGATTTTATTCCCATTCAGGATTATCTCTGTTTATCAGGTTCAACATTCCTTTTTATATACTCTTGCAATTTTATGAATTCTTCCATGTTACAGATTACTCTTTTGAATTAATATTACTTGAGGTATTTCAGTTTAATATTGCTTTCTTTTATTTACATTATTGTTATTCCCATCTGAAGACATTTTTTATTCCAGTAAATTTACTTTTTTCCCTTTTGGTCTTGGTTAAGAAAGCAGTAACTCAGGAGTTATCTTAGCTCAACATAATTGATAACTGTTATCTTTGATAATTGAACTAAACTTCAATAATCCCAATCTTTTCTTAGGAAATAAATAGGATTCGAAGATCAAACTAATTAGTCCCTTGACTTTCCTTTGCTTTAGTAAAGGTTAATTAAGTGGAATTAAGATTCAACTTTCATTATTATTGATAAGGATAACTAAGTCTGGACTTCTAATTTCTCATACCTTGCCAAAAGTTTATTTTACAGTTATTTATTTATTTTATTTGTCATTTAAATATATCTGTGCTCATTGCCCAAGCTCCAAAACCCCCAATTTACAAAACTCATAACCAATAATAAGAATATACCTCCCTGCAATTCTTTGAGAAGACGACCCGAGGTTTAAATACTCGGTTATCAATTTTAAAGGGGTTTGTTACTTGTGACAACCACAACATTTGTATGAAAGGACTTTTGAAGGTTTAGAAACTATACTTGCAACGAGGATTTATCCGCAAATTTCTAGATCACGCAAAAGTTCTCTCATCAAAATGGCGCCGTTGCCGAGAAATTGCAAACGTGTGCCTTATTATTGGTTATTGTAAATATTTTACTTTTTGCTTGTTTATTTATTTTTATTTTTGTTTTTATTTTTGCTTTTTCATAAATTAAGAGGTTATTGGTTTTTATAAAAAAAATTTTCAAAAATTTGTTCTTCGTGTTCATCTTGACCTTCAAGTTGTTCTTAGTTGTTTTCTTCATTTTAATCTAAAAATTTTAAGTTTGGTGTCATTTTATTGTTTTTCTCTTTCCATATTAATTTCAAAAATTTAAAATTTAAAACTCAAATTTCAAATTTCAAATTTCAATTTTCAGAATTCAAATTAAAAAAAATTTTAAACTCAAATTTCAAAATTTCAAATTTCAAATTTCAAAATTTAAAATTTCAAAATTTAAATTTCAAAATTCAAATCTTTTTAAAAAAAAAATCATATCTTTTTCAAAATCTTATCTTATCTTATTTCAAAAAAAATCAAATTTCAAAATTCAATATTTAAATTTCAAAATTCAAATTTAAAAATTTTCAAATTTTAAATTTCAAAAATTTAAAATTCAAAATTTAATTTTTAAATTTCAATAACCTTTTAATTTCAATTTGTTTTTATTTTCATTTTTAAATTTTTATTTGCTATCATGAGTTCTCACCCCCATCGCTATGAGTCTGGTTACAATTATGTTGCAGGAAGAAGAAATTACAATGAGAACAGGCATCAAGGTTGGAACAATCAAAGATGGGAGGAGCCACAAGGATTTGATCAACCCTCATGGCAACAACCACCTCCAATGGACTATCAACAACTACCACCATATGCCTATGAACCCTTTCCTCAACATACCTTTGAACCACCAAACTCACAAGCCCCTTTACACCATTTACCTCCATATGACCCTAACCCACATCCACCATACCAACCACCCTATGAACCAAATGAACCATGCATAGATCCACCCCAACCTCCATTGGATAACAATACACTCATCTCTAACATCATTGATCTCACCTCTACACTCCAAAATCTTATATCCCGCATGAACTAACCCTCTACCTCCAATATTCAACCCTCAAGCTCTAGTGTACTTCCTTTTTAACCACATAATGATCTTTTCATCCCATCACCACCCTCCATGGAAGAGCACCCACATCCATCAATCCAAGAGAAAGATGATCCCAATTATGCTATTGATATAGAACAGGAAAGAAGGAATCATCTTCGCGAATCCATACTTCATAAGGAGCTAGAGGAGGCCTTACAGGTAAAGGTAGGAGAGACCCTTGAAGATAAAGGAGTAGTTGAAAGGAGTTGTCATGGAAAGGAAATCATCGAGGATGAGTACGATTTTATCCTTAAACAATTGGACAAAGCAGCAATTATTAAAAAGGAAGAAGTGGTTGCAGACTTAAGAGATGTTGTACCTCCATTAGAAAGTCCAGTCACAGAGCCTCCTTCCATGGTGTTTGATGTTGATGTTGAAGAGAGCGTACAACCTCCAAGGAAGATCATGGTTGAAGACTTTGTAAAGGTTGATCAAGAGATGGAGATTAAAGAAGAAGAAGCACAACCTCCCATGCCCTTGGTGAGCAATGAAGAAGAGATTGAATTGGAAGAAAGCTACCGAGAGGAAGAGGTTGAAATTGAAGAAGCTTGCAAAGAAGTGGAAGTTGTCAGAGAAGAGCACAAGGGAGTGGATCTTGAAATCACCTTGCCAAAGTTATTGGAGTCTCCTTCCCCTAAGTTGCCATCATCCTTCACAACATTCAAGTGGGTAAAATTCATATCCCTTAGCTTTCTAATTCCACTTGAATATGGGCTACTGGAGATGGATGGTCAACTTAGAGCTCTTTGTAACATTAAGAGTAAGAGGAAGATGGTCAGTGGTAAGAACTGTCCTGCAAGGTTCAACATGGTTGCATACTCAAAGTTTAAATGCAAAGGTTGGTGTAAAGCTCAACTGAATGGGTCTAGGAAGTTGGTTGGCCGCTTTAGTGAGAATTCAGATTGCTTGCCACCCGGATGGAATCATGATAATCAACTCGAAGACGGGTGCAAAAGCAAGGTTTGGGACCCCGGAATTCATTCCAACAATCAACACTCTTGGGGCCTTGTCACTTGCTTTAACTTACTTGAAGGCTTTCTACGCCTAGTTTGGGACCCCGGAGGCCATTGGAATCACAAACATTGGTGGAGATTCCTGGATGAATACAAGCATAAGCCACCATAACAGGGAGCTCACCAAATGTCCAACTTAAGGACTCTAACTAAAAGTGCTAGGTGGGAGACAACCCACCATGGTATGATCATTCCTTTTTCATTTTTATTTAGTTTTATTTGTTTTAGAGTTCTATTTTATTTTATTATATTGAACCTGGAGTTTTGCATCACATTCATATTAACACTGTATTCTGCATTTTTTTTCAGATTTAAAAAAAAAGCATGCACGCGACGCGGCAGCGTCGCTGACGCGTCCGCGTCGCCAGTGCATTGGGAAGAAAAAGATTGAACAGAGAGTCACGCGAAAGCGTGGCTGAAGGCGTGCCTTTAGCATAATTTGACCCCACGTGACCGCGTCGCTGATACGACCGCGTCATGTGGGAACTTTGGCCTCCCACGCGACCACGTCACCTACGCGGCCGCGTGCCATGTAAATCGACGTAAAAAGGGTGTATGGCAGAAAGTTGAGCTGGAGTTGGGCTGGACTCGTGCTGGAAGCCCAAGCCTCACCACGCGAACGCGTGTCCCACGCGGCCGCGTCATATTGGAAATAAGGCCACTGATGAGCGGATAATTTATACGCTTTTTGACATTGTTTTTAGTAGAATCTAGTTACTTTTAGGGATGTTTTCATTAGTTTTTATGTTAAATTCACATTTCTGGACTTTACTATAAGTTTGTGTATTTTTCTGTGATTTCAGGTATTTTCTGGCTGAAATTGAGGGACTTGAGCAAAAATCTGATTCAGAGGTTGAAGAAGGACTGCTGATGCTGTTGGATTCTGACCTCCCTGCACTCAAAGTGGATTTTCTGGAGCTACAGAACTCGAAATGGCGCGCTTCCAATTGCGTTGGAAAGTAGACATCCAGGGATTTCCAGCAATGTATAATAGTCCATACTTTGGCCAAGAATAGACGATGTAAACTGGCGTTCAATGCCAGCTCTCTGCCCAAATCTAGCGTCCAGCGCCAGAAAAGGAGCCAAAACCAGAGTTGAACGCCCAAACTGGCACAAAAACTGGCGTTCAACTCCAAGAAGGACCTCTACACGTGCAACACTCAGGCTCAGCCCAAACACACACCAAGTGGGCCCAGGAAGTGGATTTATGCATCAATTACCTACTCATGTAAACCCTAGTGACTAAATTATTATAAATAGGACCTCTTACTATTGTATTAGACATCTTTTGATCATCTTAGGATCTTAGGATCATCTTTGAACACATTGTTCTTAGACTTTGGGGGCTGGCCATCTCGGCCATGCCTGGACCTTCACTTATGTATTTTTAACGGTAGAGTTTCTACACTCCATAGATTAAGGTGTGGAGCTTTGCTGTTCCTCAAAAATTAATGTAAAGTACTACTATTTTCTATTCAATTCATCTTATTTCGCTTCTAAGATATCCATTCGCACCCAAGAACGTGATGAAGGTGATGATTATGTGTGACGCTCATCACCATTCTCCCTTATGAACACGTGCCTGACAAACACTTCCGTTCTACATGAAATAAGCTAGAATGAATATCTCTAAGATCTCTTAACCAGAATCTTTGTGGCGTAAGCTAGAATGATGGCGTCATTCAAGAGAATCCGGAAAGTCTAAACCTTGTCTGTGGTATTCCGAGTAGGATTCGATGAATGAATGACTGTGACGAGCTCCAAACTCGCGATTGCAGGGCGTTAGTGACAGACACAAAAGGATAGTAAATCCTATTCCAGCATGATCGAGAACCGACAGATGAATAGCCGTGCCGTGACAGGGTGCGTGAGCATATTATTCACTGAGAGGATAAGATGAAGCCATTGGCAAGGGTGATGCCTCCAGACGATTAGCCGTGCCGTGACAGGGCATTGGATCATTTTCCCGAGAGATGACCGAAAGTAGCCATTGACAGTGGTGATGTATCACATAAAGCCAGCCATGGAAAGGAGTGAGACTGATTGGATGAAGATAGTAGGAAAGCAGAGGTTCAGAGGAACGAAAAGCATCTCCATTCGCTTATCTGAAATTCCTACCAATGATTTACATAAGTATCTCTATCCCTATTCTATTATTTATTATTCGAAAACTCCATGATTATTTTATATCCGCCTAATTGAGATTTGCAAGGTGACCATAGCTTGCTTCATACCAACAATCTCCGTGGGATTCGACCCTTACTCACGTAAGGTATTACTTGGACGACCCAGTGCACTTGCTGGTTAGTTGTATCGAAGTTGTGACAAATTATGAATGTGTAATCACGATTACGCGTACCAAGTTGCTCACGTGCCAGGAATAGTTTGAGCCTGGACATCACAATTTCGTGCACCAAGTTTTTGGCGTCGTTGCCGGGGATTGTTTGAGTTTGGACAACTGACGGTTCATCTTGTTGCTCAGATTAGGTAATTTTCTTTTTGTTTTCTTTTCAAAAAAAATTTTTTTTCTCAAAAATATTTCTAAAATTTTCTCATATGTTTTCGAAAAAAGAAATGTTTTCAAAAAATTTTTATTCAAAATTTTTAAGAATGAATTCTAGTGTTTCATGAAGCATGTTGAAGCCTGGCTGGCTGTAAAGCCATGTCTATTCCTTTGGGAATGAGTATGTCAGGCATGTCATATCTGAATTACATGCTAAAGCTTGGCTGGCCAACGGCCATGTCTAGTGTTTTGGACCAGAGCTTTCATTGAAAGCTTGGCTGGCTAGTGAGCCATGTCTAATTCCTGGACTGAAGCTTTAAACTAATATGGCAAGATTCCTGGAATTCATATTAAAAATTTTGGAATCCTTATTTTTATTTTTTCAATTAATTTTTTAAAAAAATCCAAAAAAAATTAGAAAATCATAAAAAAATTAAAAATATTTTTCTGTTTCTTGTTTGAGTCTTGAGTCACATTATAAGTTTAGTGTCACTTGCATATGCATCTTACATTTTTCAAAAATATCATGCATTCATAGTGTTCTTCATGATCTTCAAGTTGTCCTTGGTAAGTCTTCTTGTTTGATCTTGATGATTTTTTGTTTTGTGTCTTTTCTTGTTTTTCGTATGCATTCTTGAATTCTTAGTGTCTAAGCATTAAAGAATTCTAAGTTTGGTGTCTTGCATTTTTCTTTGCATTAAAAATTTTTCAAAAATGTGTTCTTGATGTTCATCATGATCTTCATAGTGTTCTTGGTGTTCATCTTGACATTCATAGCACCCTTGCATGCATTCATTGTTTTGATCTAAAAATTTCATGCATTGCATAATTTTCATGTTTTTCAAAAATAAAAAAAATATATCTTTCCCTTTTTCTCTCATCAAATTCGAAAATTTGGATTGACTTTTTCAAAAATTTTTAAAATCAAGTTGTTTCTTATGAGTCAAATCAAATTTTCAATTTGAAAATCTTATCTTTTTCAAAATCTTTTTCAAAAATCAAATCTTTTTCAAAAGTCTTAGTTATTTTCGAAAATTCCAAAAATATTTTTCAAAAATCTTTTTCTTCTTTTTATACCAAATTTTCGAAAATAACATAATCAATTAATGTTTTGATTCAAAAATTTGAAGTTTGTTACTTGCTTGTTAAGAAAGATTCAAACTTTGAGTTCTAGAATCATATCTTGTGATTTCTTGTGAATCAAGTCATTAATTGTGATTTTAAAAATCAAATCTTTTTTCAAAAACTAATTTCTATCATATCTTTTCAAAAATATCTTCTCATCTTATCTTTTTCAAAAATATCTTTTCAAAATATCTTTCCTAACCTCCTAACTTCTTATCTTTTCAAAATTTGTTTCAACTAACTAACTAACTTTTTGTTTGTTTCTTAACTTTTTCAAAATTACCTAACTAACTCTCTCTCTAATTTTCGAAAATATCTTCCCTCTTTTTCAAAAATTTCTTTTTAATTAACTAATTATTTTTATTTTTATTTTTAATTTTAAAAAATTTTTCGAAAAAATACTAACCTTTTTCAAAAACTATTCTCAAAAATCACTAACTCTTTTTCAAAAATTGTTTTCGAAAATTCACTTCCCCCTCTCATCTTCTTCTATTTGTTTATTGATATACTAACATCTTTCCTTCAACTCACCAAAAATCCGAACCCCCTCTCTCTCTCTGAGTTCAGATTTTCTTTTCTTCTTTTCTTCTACTCACATAAGGGAACCTCTGTGCTTGGGCAAAAAGGATCCCTATTATTATTATTTTTCTGTGCCTTCTTCTTTGTCATATGAGTAGGAGCAAGGACAAGAACGTTCTTCTTGAAGCAGATCCAGAACCTGAAAGGACTCTGAAGAGAAAATTAAGAGAAGCTAAAATACAACAATCCAGAGATAACCTGTTAGAAATTTTCGAACAGGAAGAGGAGATGGCAGCCGAAAATAATAATAATGCAAGGAGAATGCTGGGTGACTTTACTGCACCTAATTCCAATTTACATGGAAGAAGCATCTCCATTCCTGCCATTGGAGCAAACAACTTTGAGCTGAAACCTCAATTAGTTTCTCTGATGCAGCAGAACTGCAAGTTTCATGGACTTCCATCTGAAGATCCTTTTCAGTTCTTAACTGAATTATTGCAGATATGTGATACTGTTAAGACTAATGGAGTAGATCCTGAAGTCTACAGGCTCATGTTTTTCCCTTTTGCTGTAAGAGACAGAGCTAGAATATGGTTGGATTCTCAACCTAAAGACAGCCTGAACTCTTGGGATAAGCTGGTCAAGGCTTTCTTAGCCATGTTCTTTCCTCCTCAAAAGTTGAGTAAGCTTAGAGTGGATGTTCAAACCTTCAGACAGAAGGAAGGTGAATCCCTCTATGAAGCTTGGGAGAGATACAAAGGACTGACCAAAAAGTGTCCTTCTGACATGCTTTCAGAATGGACCATCCTGGATATATTCTATGATGGTCTGTCTGAGTTATCTAAGATGTCATTAGACACCTCTGTAGGTGGATCCATTCACCTAAAGAAAACGCCTGCAGAAGCTCAAGAACTCATTGACATGGTTGCAAATAACCAGTTCATGTACACTTCTGAAAGGAATCCTATGAATAATGGGACGCCTATGAAGAAGGGAGTTCTTGAGGTTGATACTCTGAATGCCATATTGGCTCAGAATAAAATATTGACTCAGCAAGTCAATATGATTTCTCAGAGTCTGAATGGAATGCAAGCTGCATCCAACAGTACTCAAGAGGCTTCTTATGAAGAAGAAGCTTATGATCCTGAGAACCCTGCAATAGCAGAGGTGAATTACTTAGGTGAACCTTATGGAAACACCTATAACTCATCATGGAGAAATCATCCAAATTTCTCATGGAAGGATCAAAAGCCTCAACAAGGCTTTAATAATGGTGGAAGAAACAGGTTTAGCAATAATAAACCTTTTCCATCATCCACTTAGCAACAGACAGAGAACTTTGAACAAAATACTTCTAATTTGGCAAACTTAGTCTCTGATCTGTCTAAGGCTACTGTAAGTTTCATGAATGAAACAAGATCTTCCATTAGAAATTTGGAAGCACAAGTGGGCCAGCTGAGTAAAAGGATCACTGAAATCCCTCCCAGTACTCTCCCAAGCAATACAGAAGAGAACCCGAAAGGAGAGTGCAAGGCCATTGACATAAGCACCATGGCCGAACCTACAAGGGGAGTGGAGGACGTGAATCCCAAGGAGGAAGACCTCCTGGGACGTCCAGTGACCAATAAGGAATTTCCCTCTGAGGAACCAAAAGACTCTGAGGCTCATCTAGAGACCATAGAGATTCCATTGAACCTCTTTATGCCCTTCATGAGCTCTGATGAGTATTCCTCTTCTGAAGAGAATGAGGATGTTACTGAAGAGAAAACTGCCAAGTTTCTTGGTGCAATCATGAAGCTGAATGCCAAATTATTTGGCATTGATACTTGGGAAGTTGAACCTCCCTTGTTCATCAATGAACTAAGTGATCTGGATCAACTGACATTGCCTCAGAAGAGACATGATCCTGGAAAGTTCATAATACCCTGTACCATAGGCACCATGATCTTTAAGGCTCTATGTGACCTTGGTTCAGGAATAAACCTCATGCCCCTCTCTGTAATAGAGAAACTGGGAATCTATGGGGTGCAAGCTGCTAAAATCTCATTAGAGATGGCAGACAGTTCAAGAAAACAGGCTTATGGACAAGTAGAGGACGTGTTAGTAAAGGTTGAAGGCCTTTACATCCCTACTGATTTCATAGTCCTGGATACTGGAAAGGAAGAGGATGAATCCATCATCCTAGGAAGACCTTTCCTAGCCACAGCAAGAGCTGTGATTGATGTTGACAGAGGTGAAATAGTCCTTCAATGGAATGAGGACTCCCTTGTGTTTAAAACTCAAGAATCTCCCTCTGCAACCATGGAGAGGAAGCAGAAAAAGCTTCTCTCAAAGCAGAGTCAACCAGAAACCCCACAGTCAAACTCTAAGTTTGGTGTTGGGAGGCCACAACCAAACTCTAAGTTTGGTGTTGAACTCCCATATCCAAACTCTAAGTTTGGTGTTGGAGAGTCTCAACAAACCTCTGCACATCTGTGAGGCTCCATGAGAGCCCACTGTCAAGCTATTGACACTAAAGAAGCGCTTGTTGGGAGGCAACCCAATTTTTATTTATCTAACTATATTTTCCTTAGTTATATGTCTTTGTAGGTTCATGATCATGTGGAGTCACAAAATAAATATAAAAATTGAAAACGGAATCAAAAACAGCAGAAGAAAAATCACACCCTGGAGGAGCATCTGTCTGGCGTTCAGCGCCAGAACAGAGCATGGTGCTGGCGCTGAACGCCCAAAATGGGCAGCTTCTGGGTGCTGAACGCCAGAACAGGCATGGTTCTGGCGTTCAACGCCAGAAATGGCACACAAATGGGCGTTGAACGCCCAAAATGGCCACCAACCTGGCGCTGAACGCCCAGAGTTGGGTACAAAGGCATTTTTACATGCCTAATGGGTGCAGGGATGTAAATCCTTGAACACCTCAGGATCTGTGGACCCCACAGGATCCACTCAGGATCTGTGGACCCCACAGGATCCCCACCTACCTCCACTCACTTCTTCTCACCACTCTCTTTCACACAACCCCATAAACACTCTTCCCCAAAAACCCTTCACCAATCACCTCAAACTCTCTTCCCCATCACCTCTTCACCACTCACATCCATCCACTCTTCCCCATAAACCTACCTCATAAACTCCACTTACCTTCAAAATTCAAAACCAATTTCCCACCCTAACCCACCCATATGGCCGAACCTTAACCCCCCCTCCCTTCCCTATATAAAGACCCCTATTCTTCATCAAATTCACACAACACACCCCTCTACACTATTCTTGGCCGAAACCACATCTCCCTCTCCCTCTCCATATTTCTTCTTCTTCTTCTTCTATTATTTTGTTTATTGCTCGAGGGCGAGCAATATTCTAAGTTTGGTGTGGTAAAAGCATAGCTTTTTTGTTTTTCCATTACCATTGATGGCACCTAAGACCGGAGAATCCTCTAGAAAGGGGAAAGGGAAGACAAAAGCTTCCACATCCGAGTCATGGGAGATGGAAAGGTTCATCTCCAAAGCCCATCAAGACCACTTCTATGATGTTGTGGCCAAGAAGAAGGTGATCCCTGAGGTCCCTTTTAAACTCAAAAGAAATGAGTATCCGGAGATCCGACATGAAATTCAAAGAAGAGGTTGGGAAGTTCTAACAAATCCCATCCAACAAGTCGGCATCCTAATGGTTCAAGAGTTCTATGCCAATGCATGGATCACCAAGAACCATGATCAAAGTAAGAACCCGGATCCAAAGAACTATGTTATAATGGTTCGGGGGAAATACTTAGATTTTAGTCCGGAGAATGTGAGGTTGACGTTTAACTTGTCCATGATGCAAGGAGATGAACGCCCCTACACTAGAAGGGTCAACTTTAATCAAAGGTTGGACCAAGTCCTTATGGACATATGTGTAGAAGGAGCTCAATGGAAGGTTGACTCCAAAGGCAAGCCGATTCAACTAAGAAGATTGGACCTCAAGCCTGTAGCTAGAGGATGGTTGGAGTTCATTCAATACTCAATCATTCCCACTAGCAACCGGTCTAAAGTTACTATAGACCAGGCCATCATGATCCATAGCATCATGATTGGAGAAGAGGTGGAAGTTCATGAGATTATACCTCAAGAACTCTACAAGGTGGCTGACAAGTCTTCCACTATGGCAAGGTTAGCCTTTCCTCACCTCATTTGCCACCTATGCAATTCAGCTGGGATTGACATAGAGGGAGATATCCTCATTAAAGAGGACAAGCCCATCACTAAGAAAAAGATGGAGCAAGCAAGAGAGCCCATTCATGGAGCTCAAGAGGCGTATGAAGCTCATCACCATGAGATCCCGGAAATGCCTCAAATGCACTTTCCTCCACAAAACTATTGGGAGCACATCAACACCTCCCTAGAAGAATTAAGTTCCAATATGGGACAACTAAGGGTGGAACATCAAGAGCACTCCATCATGCTTCATGAAATAAGAGAAGATCAAAAAGCAATGAGGGAGGAGCAACAAAGACAAGGAAGAGACATAGAAGAGCTCAAGGACATCATTGGTTCCTCAAGGAGGAAACGCCACCATCACTAAGGTGGATTCATTCCTTGTTCTTAATTCTTCTGTTTTTCGTTTTCTATGTTATGTGCTTAGCTATGTTTGTGTCTTCATTACATGATCATTAGTAGTTAGTAACTTTGTCTTAAAGATATGAATGTCCTATGAATCTATCACCTCTCTTAAATGAAAAATGTTTTAATTCAAAAGAACAAGAAGTACATGAGTTTCGAATTTATCCTTGAACTTAGCTTAATTATATTGATGTGGTGACAATGCTTCTTGTTTTCTGAATGTATGCTTGAACAGTGCATTTGTCTTTTGAAGTTGTTGTTTAAGAATGTTAAATATGTTGGCTCTTGAAAAAATGATGACTAGGAGACATGTTATTTGATAATCTGAAAAATCATAAAAATGATTCTTGAAGCAAGAAAAAGCAGCAAAGAACAAAGCTTGCAAAAAAAAAAAAATATAAAAAATAGGCGAAAAAAAAAATAGAAAGAAAAAGAAAAAAGCAAGCAGAAAAAGCCAAAAGCTCTTAAAACCAAGAGGCAAGAGCAAAAAGCCAATAACCCTTAAAACCAAAAGGCAAGGGCAAATAAAAAGGATCCCAAGGCTTTGAGCATCAGTGGATAGGAGGGCCTAAAGGAATAAAATCCTGGTCTAAGCGGCTAAACCAAGCTGTCCCTAACCATGTGCTTGTGGCGTGTAGGTGTCAAGTGAAAACTTGAGACTGAGCGGTTAAAGTCAAGGTCCAAAGCAAAAAAAAAAAAAAAAGAGAAGAGTGTGCTTAAGAACCCTGGACACCTCTAATTGGGGACTTTAGCAAAGCTGAGTCACAATCTGAAAGGGTTCACCCAATTATGTGTCTGTGGCATTTATGTATCCCGTGGTAATACTGGAAAACAAAGTGCTTAGGGCCACGGCCAAGACTCATAAAGAAGCTGTGTTCAAGAATCATCATACTGAACTAGGAGAGTCAATAACACTATTCGAAATCTGAAGTTCCTATAGATGCCAATCATTCTGAACCTCAATGGATAAAGTGAGATGCCAAAACTATTCAAGAGGCAAAAAGCTATAAGTCCCGCTCATTTGATTGGAGCTATGTTTCATTGATAGTTTGGAATTTATAGTATATTCTCTTCTTTTTATCCTATTTGATTTTCAGTTGCTTGGGGACAAGCAACAATTTAAGTTTGGTGTTGTGATGAGCGGATAATTTATACGCTTTTTGACATTGTTTTTAGTATGTTTTTAGTAGAATCTAGTTACTTTTAGGGATGTTTTCATTAGTTTTTATGTTAAATTCACATTTCTAGACTTTACTATGAGTTTGTGTATTTTTCTGTGATTTCAGGTATTTTCTGGCTGAAATTGAGGAACTTGAGCAAAAATCTGATTCAGAGGTTGAAGAAGGACTGCTGATGCTGTTGGATTCTAACCTCCCTGCACCCAAAGTGGATTTTCTGGAGCTACAGAACTTGAAATGACGCGCTTCCAATTGCGTTGGAAAGTAGACATCCAGGGCTTTCCAGCAATGTATAATAGTCCATACTTTGGCCAAGAATAGACGACGTAAACTGGCGTTCAACACCAGCTCTTTGCCCAAATCTGGCGTCTAGCGCCAGAAAAGGAGCCAAAACCAGAGTTGAACGCCCAAACTGGCACGAAAACTGGCGTTCAACTCCAAGAAGGACCTTTACACGTGCAACACTCAGGCTCAGCCCAAACACACACCAAGTGGGCCCAGGAAGTGGATTTATGCATCAATTACCTACTCATGTAAACCCTAGTGACTAGTTTATTATAAATAGGACCTCTTACTATTGTATTAGACATCTTTTGATCATCTTAGGATCTTAGGATCATCTTTGAACGCATTGTTCTTAGACTTTGGGGGCTGGCCATCTCGGCCATGCCTGGACCTTCACTTATGTATTTTTAACGGTAGAGTTTCTACACTCCATAGATTAAGGTGTGGAGCTCTGCTGTTCCTCAAAAATTAATGTAAAGTACTACCGTTTTCTATTCAATTCATCTTATTTCGCTTCTAAGATATCCATTCGCACCCAAGAACGTGATGAAGGTGATGATTATGTGTGATGCTCATCACCATTCTCCCCTATGAACACGTGCCTGACAAACACTTCCGTTCTACATGAAATAAGCTAGAATGAATATCTCTAAGATCTCTTAACCAGAATCTTTGTGGCGTAAGCTAGAATGATGGCGTCATTCAAGAGAATCCGGAAAGTCTAAATCTTGTCTGTGGTATTCCGAGTAGGATTCGATGAATGAATGACTGTGACGAGCTCCAAACTCGCGATTGCAGGGCGTTAGTGACAGACGCAAAAGGATAGTAAATCCTATTCCAGCATGATCGAGAACCGACAGATGAATAGCCGTGCCGTGACAGGGTGCGTGAGCATATTATTCACTGAGAGGATAAGATGAAGCCATTGGCAAGGGTGATGCCTCCAGACGATTAGCCGTGCCGTGACAGGGCATTGGATCATTTTCCCGAGAGATGACCGAAAGTAGCCATTGACAGTGGTGATGTATCACATAAAGCCAGCCATGGAAAGGAGTGAGACTGATTGGATGAAGATAGTAGGAAAGCAGAGGTTCAGAGGAACGAAAAGCATCTCCATTCGCTTATCTGAAATTCCTACCAATGATTTACATAAGTATCTCTATCCCTATTCTATTATTTATTATTCGAAAACTCCATGATTATTTTATATCCGCCTAACTGAGATTTGCAAGGTGACCATAGCTTGCTTCATACCAACAATCTCCGTGGGATTCGACCCTTACTCACGTAAGGTATTACTTGGACGACCCAGTGCACTTGCTGGTTAGTTGTATCGAAGTTGTGACAAATTATGAATGTGTAATCACGATTACGCGTACCAAGTTGCTCACGTGCCAGGAATAGTTTGAGCCTGGACATCACAATTTCGTGCACCAGCCACTCACGCGATTGCATGCCCCACGTGACCGCGTCACCCAGATTTTTGGCAATATGCATTTAAACAGAGAGTTGCGCGAACGCGAGGCTGCACTCGCGCCAATCGCACAAATCAGGTCACGCGATCGCTTGACCCACGCGTCCGCGTCACCTGACCTTATTGCGCACCACGCGACCGTGTCACCCATGCGACCGCGTCGCCAGCGTCGCACAACCTATCCAGATTAGTGCCAATTTTCTTATCTTTTCTTCTCTAATCCTAATTTCTTCTATCTTTTCTTCCTTCTTCTTTCTCTCTTACTTTATTTCTTTCCCTTCTCATTCTTCTTATCTTTTATTTTATTTTATTTAATTTATTTGCATTCATTACATTTTAATTTTATGCATATTTTTATTTTCTTTTCTAAAAAAATTATTGGTGTTCAAATGTTCTTATTCAACTGTTATATCTTTTCTGGTATTATCTTGGTGCTTATGACTTGTTTTATTCTGATTGGGTAACATTATTTAAATCAATGCTAATCTTTTATGATACTTGTACTTCTCTTGCATTGATATGAACTTATACTATCTTGCGTTACCCACATTCTCCTCTCCTTTGTTGCAAATTTTGCACCATTGGTATGTCATGTGCTTCTATTGTTTTCTCACGTACATGTTGAAGCTTCCATGTAAATGAGACCCTTATCATTTGGCATTAACCCAACCATACTTCATTAATTTTCTTATCT
Source organism: Arachis ipaensis (assembly GCF_059453495.1). Lineage (NCBI taxonomy): Eukaryota > Viridiplantae > Streptophyta > Magnoliopsida > Fabales > Fabaceae > Arachis > Arachis ipaensis. The sequence continues at coordinate 38,249,101 of NC_142437.1, forward strand.
CTATTATTGGGTTACTTTTCTTCCCTTTTTCTTTTAGGATGGCCACCCGGAAGGGAACCGGAAGACGTTTACAAGGGGAGACAAACAAGTCCATCTGCACAATCCTTGGAGAAAAGCATGAGTTGGAGAAACCCGTCCACCAGCACATCTCAGCATGCACCGAGGACGGTGCAATCTTTAAGTGTGGGGAGGTCGATACCGATCTCCATGGGTTAGTTATTCTCTTCTCAAACATCAATATTTTACCTTAATTGTTAGTTCATTGTTGCATTTGCATATTTAATTGCATGTTTGTTTGATTTTATGCATTTAGTTACTACTTGGTTGAAGTAATATTTTCTTTTTCAAGAAATTTTTATAGTATTTCACTAATTTAAATGAAAAATTTATGTTAAAATTTGTTTGAAGTTGTAATTAGAACATGGTTTTTGAGTCAAAAAACACACAACCTGTGAGATTTTAAGCTTATTTACATGGTTACATTATTTAACCATAAATTTTTATTCTTGTGTGTTTACTTCTCTATGATTGTAATTTATATTTTGTTCCAATCTATATGTCCAATATTTAGTATATTTACATGCTTGCATATGATTGAGGCCATTATTTGATTTTAGCTCACTTATCCCAAATAAGCCTACCCTTTAAATCACCTTTGTCAGCCACTTTGAGCCTTTTAATCCCCATTTATTCTATATTTTACCACATCACTAGCCTTAAGCAGAAAAATAATTAAATATCCCAATTGAATCTTTGGTTAGCTTAAGATAGAGATTGTGTATCAATTAAGTGTGGGAAAATTATGGAAACTTGGGTTAATAAGGGAATGTATTGATGTGTGGAAAACGATCCAACACAAAACTCACCGGCAAGTGTACCGGGTCGCATCAAGTAATAATAACTCACATGAGTGAGGTCGATCCCACAGGGATTGAAGGATTGAGCAATTTTAGTTTAGTGGTTGATTTAGTCAAGCGAATCAAGATTTGGTTGAGTGATTTGTGATTTGCAGAAGCTAAATTGCATGGAAAGTAAAGGGGAAGGGGAAATTTGCAGTAAACTAAAGAGCAGGAAAATAAAGGAGCTGAATCTTAAAGTGCAAGTAAATTAAATTGCAGAAACTTAGATTGCAAGTAATGTAAATGACTGAAGCTTAAAGTGCAAGAAACGTAAATTGCTTGAATTGTAAAAGGGATTGGGAGTTGGAATTGCAGAAATTAAACAAGAACAAGTAAATTGCATTAAACAGTAAAAGAGAAAATTGAATTGCAGTGAAGTAGATCTTAAACAAAAGAGCAAAATGCTTTGAGAATTTAAAAACAGAGAAAGCAGTGCTTAATTTGCAGCAAAGTAAAAGAGGTTGAAGATCTCAGGGTGGAAAAGACTAGATAACAAGTCTAGATCTCAAATCCTTCCTTGATCCAACAAGAATAATTGCAAAAGAAACTGAAAAGTAAATTGCAGAATTAAAGAGAAGATGAAGCAGTAAAGTAAACAGAAAGTGGAATTCAATTATGCAGAAAACTAAACAAGAGATCTCAAGGTGAGATTGAAACAGAAGTTCTTCAATTCTCCACCCAAGATCCAAAGCAAGAAAATAAAAGAGTGCTCAAGCAAGAACCAAGAAGAAGAGAGATTAATTCTCCTTCCAAGTTCTCAGAAATACCAAACTCCAAGCCAAAAGTTCTCCAGGACAATTCAAAATAAAAGTCTAAAAGCAAAAATAAAAAGTTCCAAAAGTTCAAAAGTCCAAAGCAGTCCTAATTACATCAAACTAACTCCTATTTATACACTTTCTATTCTTGGATTTTTGGAATTTGGGTGAGCTTTTGATTTGGTGAAGAAATGAATTAAATTGGATTTTTAATCCAATTTTTAGCCCAAATTGCACCTCCAAGGGAAAGCTCAGTTGGAAAATCCAACTTAGCTTTCAAGCATGTTGCCCATGTGTGCCAAAATTGGTGCGCCCAGCCCTTGGTGGAGTGTGTGACACTAGAGATCAGTTGGAAAATCCAACTTAGCTCTAAGTGTTGGCCGTGTCTCCTTGTGCGCACAAGACTTGCTCCTTGGTGCCTTGGTCTGTGTCATGATGCGCATGACAACCCTCCTTGGTGCGCCAAAATTGTGTTCCTTGATGTCATGACCGTGTCAAATTGTGGAGGATTGGGGGAGAGACAATGCTCAGTTGGAAAAACCAACTGAGCTTCCTTGTGTAGCGCCTTGCTTATGGCCTTCACGTCCCAGGTTCGAATCCTGGTGGAGGAAGTCTTGGAGCTAGTTTCCTGGATGAGTGGCTGCTCTTCCCTTGTGTTTCCAAGAGCTCCTTGGTTCGAAACTTGGCCCAAGCATTTAAGCTATTTTCCCTTGATTTTCCTTGCAAGCTTGGTGGCACTCCTTCCTTATGTTTCAAGGAATTCCCAAGTTCAAATCCTGGAGGAAGCATTCTAGCTATTTATTCTTGAATTCCCTTGCAAGGAGTAGCGTGTGGTTCCAAGTTCGAACCATGGAGGATGCATTTTGGCTATTTCTTCTTGAATTTCCTTGCAAGGTGAGTTCCTTGCTTCTCCTTGGTTCTTGGTTCGAATCTTGTTGGCTTCATCTCTTGGAATTTCTTCTTGAATTAATTTGGAGAGGTCCCGATAAAGTTAACTTAGTTAACTTAGCTTTGTACCATTTCCTTGCTTTCTTTAGTGCTCAGTTAACTATTTGAACTTAGCTTTGTAGCTTGCCTTCTCCTTTCATTCCTTGTGAAGCTCAGTTTGCTTTCTCAACTTAGCTTCCCTTTCTTCCTCAATGTGGTCATGCTTTTTCTTCCCTTTGCCACGCTTTCTCTTTCCTTTGGACACGCTTGTTGCTTCCTTGGGAACGTCCCCTATTTCCTTTGGGCACGCTCCTTAAGCCACGCTTTTCTTCTTTTTTTCTTTCTTCACTTACAAGTAATCAAAACAACCAATCAAAGTATCACTAAATTCACAAGATTTATAAATCATTAAAATTCAATTAAATTTAGCTTAAACCTCATGATTTAGCATCAATTACATGGTGGTTGTTTGATTCAAAGAAGTCATGCATTTTCATTCCAAATTACTTACTTAGAATGCAAGAAAGTGTATAAAACCTAATAAAAACAAAGAAAAAGGCTAGTGAAACTAGGTTAAGATGACTTGTCATCACAACACCAAACTTAAAACTTGCTTGTCCCTAAGCAAGCACTTAAACATAAGAGAAGATAGAATGAAGTAGATAAGCATGCATGTCCTTATTAGGCACTTAGTTGAATTTTGTTTATGGGGTTTTATGCAGATAAAAAATAGCTCATTTATTACTTGCTGTCAAAATAACTATGCTTCCTTAAGGGTTCACCAAAGTTGCTGCTATGATTCCTTACCTTTTTGCTTAATCCCCTTGTTAGCTTTTTCTGCTTTCTTTTGCATTTCAGAGCTTATTATCTATTAGAGGCTTGGTGTCAAATGTTGCAGTGGCCTTTGGCTTATTTTCACTCAACATTTTTTTTCACCACAGACACATGGCTCACCTTTTTCTTCCTAGGATCATTGATGCCCAGTATCTCTTTGGATTACTAAATGTTTTGTAGCTAGGTTGCTCTTTATTGTGGACTTTCAGTTGACAATCCTAAATCAGTTGATCTAAGTTGCCAAGTTTTAAGATACTCCTTAGAACCTACTTGTCCAAGCATATCCTAGTACATAAACACCACAGGCATATGTCCTAGGGTCCAAGCTATTGGTGTCTAGCCTTATTGTTTGTTTCTTTGCCAACTTTTGGCTTTTCTTCTTTCTTTTTCTTTCTGTTTTGGTTTATTTTCAAGGGGCTTTCATTATTTTGAAGGATCATAGCAGCAAACTAGCTTAAGCTTTAAGAAACAAGTCATTCTGCAACATTTATTCCATGAGCTAATAGTTGAATCAAACACACACCACCACTAATCTTCATTCTAACTTTTGCAACATTGAACAATTACTTTTCTAAATCGAACATCTTTTCTTTTATTCAAACAGCAAGGGGGACAAAATAAAGTATTCAAGTTAAATGAGTGATGACAATTATTATGCAGATAACTTTCAAGCAAAAATTATGCAGATAGCTTTCTTTAACATGTACTTCCACTTGCAACTAAATAATCATTTCAGCCAGACATAAAGGATTCTCTGAATTAATTCATTATATAACAACAAGGATCAAGAATAGATACAACCTGTTGAGTTGTAGTTTTCCATTCTTACTTCAATTTGCTCCTTTTGAGTTGTAATTCAGGTATTCTTTTAATTTGTTGGCTATTTTTCTGCCTGCTCCTCAAATGTTGCTTGCTGTTCAACCCTTTTAGGTGTTGGTAAATCTGCAAAGCTTGTGTGTGTGTGGCTCTCGAACTTACTTTGGTGTGTGAACACCAAACTTAGTTCCTTGCCAATATTCCTCATGCAACAATTTATATGTGAACTTCTTTTTATTTTTCAAAAGAAATAAACTAATGATTTGGAAACAGCAAAATAGTTAACTAGTTTATCTAAGTGCTCAAAGCTAGCATTATGTAGGGGGTGAGAATATGTTTTATGATGATATTTTGGTGGAACACCAAACTTAGAATCCTTCATTCTCCCTTATATTGTTTTGGTGTGCAACACCAAACTTAGCTTTTTGCAATATAGATAAGGCTAATTAACTTCTTTATTGAAATAACTATGAAAATAAACTACCTCAGGTTGGGTTGCCTCCCAACAAGCGCTCTTTTATTATCACTAGCTTCACATTCTCTGTGTTTCTTCAGTTCAGGTACTGAACTTCCTTTTCCTTGTCCCATTGTCCTCCTAAATAAGGCTTTGCTCTGTGTCCATTTGCTGTGAAGTGGCTCTGTGTGGCTTCATCTAGCAGCTCAAGACTTCCATAGGGAAAGACTTTTGTTACTAGATACGGACCTGTCCATTTGGACTTGAGCTTGCCAGGGAAGATCTTGAGCCTTGAGTTATACAGGAGCACTTGCTGTCCTGGCTTGAATTCTTTCTTTGAGATCTTCTTGTCATGCCACCTCTTAGCTCTCTCCTTGTATATCTTAGCATTCTCATAAGCTTCTAGTCTAAACTCATCCAACTCATTTAGTTGTAGCAGCCTCTTTTCTCCTGCTGCTTGAGAATCAAGGTTGAGAAGTTTAGTGGCCCAAAAAGCTTTATGTTCAAGCTCCACAGGGAGGTGACAAGCTTTTCCATATAATAGCTGAAATGGGGACTTCCCAATGGGAGTTTTGAAAGCTGTCCTGTATGCCCAAAGTGCATCTTCTAACTTCCTGGCCCAATCTTTCCTTGTGCTTCCCACTGTTTTTTCTAAAATTCTCTTCAACTCTCTGTTTGCTAATTCAGCCTGGCCATTAGTCTGAGGATGGTATGGTGTGGCTACTTTATGGATTACTCCATATTTGTGGAGGAGTTTCTCCATTTGCTTGTTGCAGAAATGACCACCACCATCACTGACGAGACCCTTGGGCACTCCATATCTAGTGAAGATATGCTTCTTAAGGAATTGAAGGACAATTTGTGCATTACAAGTGGTTGTGGCTATGGCTTCCACCCATTTTGAGACATACTCTACTGCTACCAAGATGTATCTGAAAGAATAAGAAGAGGGAAAAGGTCCCATGAAATCAATGCCCCATAGGTCAAATAGCTCAACTTCCAAGATGAAATTCTGAGGCATCTCATTCCTTTTTGTCAATCCTCCAGCTCTTTGGCATTCATTGCATTGGTGAACAAACTCTCTGGCATCCTTGAAGATATTTGGCCAATAGAAACCACTTTGTAACACCTTTGCAGCTGTTCTCTCTGGTCCAAAATGTCCACCATATGCTGAACCATGACAATGCCACAATATGTCCCTCATTTCATTTTCATGGACACATCTCCTAATCATTCCATCAGAGCACCTTTTGAATAAAAAGGGTTCATCCCACAAGAACTTCCTTGCTTCATTGAGCAGCTTCTTCACTTGTTGCTTAGAATATTCTTGAGGTATCTTCCTTCCCACTTTGTAGTTTGCTATGTCAGCAAACCAGGGTGTTTGTTGAACTTGGAACAGGTGCTCATCTGGGAAGTTCTCATTTACTTGTTGTGGTCTATCTTGACAGGCTTCTTGTGGTACTCTTGATAGATGATCCACCACTTGATTTTCACTTCCCTTTCTATCTCTTACTTCAATATCAAACTCTTGAAGTAGCAGCACCCACCTAATAAGCCTTGGCTTTGAATCCTGTTTAGACATTAAATACTTGAGAGCAGCATGGTTAGTGTACACTATAACTTTGGAGCCAATCAAGTATTGTCTAAACTTATCAAATGCATAAACAATCGCCAAAAGTTCTTTCTCAGTGGTTGTATAATTTTTCTGTGTTTCATTTAACACTTTGCTGGCATAATATATGACATGGTGCAACTTGTCTTTCTTTTGTCCCAGCACAGCACCAATAGCAAGGTCACTTGCATCACACATAAGTTCAAAAGGTAAGTTTCGATCAGGGGGTGTGATGATTGGTGCTGTGATGAGTTTTCTTTTTAAGGTTTCAAAGGCATGCTTACAGTTGTCATCAAAGATGAAAGGGTTGTCAATCACTAGCAAATTGCTCAATGGCTTTGCTATTTTTGAGAAATCTTTGATGAACCTTCGGTAGAAACCAGCATGCCCAAGAAAACTCCTTATTGCTTTCACATTAACGGGTATAGGAAGTTTTTCAATAATTTCTATTTTAGCTTTATCAACTTCTATACCTCTGCATGACACCTTATGCCCAAGAACTATCCCCTCAGGAACCATGAAATGGCATTTTTCCCAGTTTAAGATCAAGTTAGTTTCTTGGCATCTTTTCAAAACAAGAGTTAAATGATGCAAACAGGTGTTAAATGAATTTCCAAAAACAGAAAAATCATCCATGAAGACTTCTAAAAATTTTTCAACCATATCTGAGAAAATGGAAAGCATACACCTCTGAAATGTGGCTGGGGCATTGCACAGCCCAAAGGGCATCCTCCTGTATGCAAAAACTCCAAATGGACATGTGAAGACAGTTTTCTCTTGATCTTTAGGGTCCACCACGATTTGATTGTAACCAGAATACCCATCTAAGAAACAATAATAGGCATGGCCAGCTAGTCTTTCCAGCATCTGATCAATGAATGGGAGAGGGAAATGGTCTTTCCTTGTGGCATCATTCAATCTTCTATAGTCTATGCACATCTTCCACCCAGTCACTGTCCTAGTAGGGATCAACTCATTCTTCTCATTGGTGATGACTGTCATTCCTCCCTTTTTTGGTACAACTTGAACCGGGCTCACCCATGAGCTGTCAGAGATTGGAAAAATTATTCCAGCATTCCACAACTTCATGACTTCTTTTGAACTACCTCCTTCATGACTGGGTTGAGTCTTCTTTGGGGTTGGACCACAGGTTTTGCTTCTTCTTCCAGCAAAATTTTATGCATACAAATGGCTGGGCTAATACCTTTTATATCGTCAATTGTCTACCCCAAGGCTGCTTTGTGAGCTTTCAACACTTCAATCAGTTTTGTTTCTTCTTCCATATTCAAGGAGGAGTTAATGATCACTGGTAGGGTCCCTTCTTCTCCCAGGAACACATATTTGAGGTGAGGGGGAAGAGGTTTCAATTCCTGTTTTGGCTTCTCTTTCTCCTTTTCTTCACTAGAGATTTCTACCACCTCTTCTTCCTGTCGCTCATGACAAGTGGCTTCTAACATTTCCTCCACTAGGCTTTCTATCATGTCCACCTTCATGGAATTTTCTTGTTCAGGAGGGTGTTGCATTGATTTGAAGACATTGATGATCATTTGCTCATTATGTACTCTAAAAATCATCTCTCTCTTCTCTACATCAATAATGGCTCTGGCTGTGGCTAAAAATGGCCTTCCCAAGATGATTGAGTTGTTTCCTTCTTCCTCTGTATCCAGAATGACGAAGTCTGCTGGGAAAATAAACTCCCCAACCTTCACTAACAGGTTTTCCACAATGCCATTGGGTGTCTTGATTGATCTGTCAGCCATCACCAAAGACATCCTGGTAGGTTTGAGTTCCTCTATGGCAAGCTTCCTCATCATTGACAACGGCATCAGATTGATGCTAGCACCAAGGTCACAGAGAGCTTTGTCTAGGGTCATTTTGCCTATGGTACATGAAACTACAAAGCTCCCTGGATCTTTAAGCTTTGGTGGGATAACTCCTTGAATCACAACACTACATTCTTCAGTAAGAAGTATGGTTTCCTTCTCTTGCCAACTCCTTTTCTTGTTGATAAGTTCCTTCAAGAACTTTGCATACAGGGGCATTTGCTCAAGTGCTTCAGCTAAGGGAATATTGATCTCCAACTTCTTGAAGATTTCAAGAAATTTTGGAAAGTGTTGATCCTTAGTCTCCTTGTTGAACCTTTGAGGATATGGCAAGGGTGGAGTGAAGTTCATTCCCTGCCTTTGGTCCTTAGTTGGCTCTTCAATTACTTCCTTTCCCTTTCTTAATTTTTGTGGCTGGTCTTCTTTTTCTTGAACTTGATTCTGAATTGGCTTGCTTACTGTCTCCTTCTTGTCATTGACTTTCTCTTCTTCAGCTTGTTTCTTGTCACTTTTCTTTGGCTTCTTGGTTGCTTCTTCATTTTTCACCAAGACTTTTCCACTCCTTAGTTGAATTGCCTTGCACTCCTCTTTAGGATTAGGAATGGTGTCACTTGGCAGTGAGTTTGATGACCTTTCAATGGTGATTTGCTTGGAGAGTTGTCCAATTTGTCTTTCCATATTTTTCATGGAGGCTTCTTGGTTCCTCAATGTCATCTCTTGAGTTTTCATCATTTTTTCCATTAGAAGCTCCAAGTTGTTAATCCTTTGAGATTCTTGTGAGATTGGTTAATTGTGGGGTGTTGAGGGTTGAGGGTAAGTGTTTTGATTTGAGGTTTGGTTATTAGATGGGTAATGGTTGGAGTTGGGGTAGTTGTTTTGGGGTTTTCTGTAAGGGTTTTGGTTAGTTTGCTGCTGGTTGTGGTTTTGGTTGTTTCTTGAGGTGTTTTGATTTGAGTTTCTCTACCATGGTTGTTGATTCTGGTTGTGATTGTCTCCCCACCTAAGGTTTGGGTGGTTCTTCTAAGAAGGGTTGTAAGTATCACCATAGACTTCATTTGGCCCAGAATTTTTGTTGTGTATGTACTGGACTTGTTCTTGCTGCTGCTCCTCTTGAGTTTCTTCATTTTGCCCCCATGTAGATGATGGTTGGCTTGTATTAACTGCTGCAACTTGGAGGCTATCAATCCTCTTGGCCATTTGCTCAAATTGTTGTTAAATTTGCTGTTGCATCATTTTGTTTTGAGCCAAGATTGAGTCCACTCCTTCCAACTCCATCACTCCTTTCCTTTGTGATGGTTGGCGTTGCCTTTGGTGAGCAAAGAAATATTGATTGTTGGCCACCATATCAATGAGATTTTGAGCTTCCTCTGCCGTTTTCATTAGTTGTAAAGAGCCTCCTGCTGAATAATCCAAAGCCTCTTGCGATTTCAGTGTTAAGCCTTCATAGAAATTTTGCAAACTGTCCCACTCACTGAACATTCCTGGTGGACACTTCCTGATTATAGCTTTATATCGTTCCCATGCCTCATACAAGGGTTCAGCATCCATTTGAGTGAATGTTTGCACTTTAGTCTTCAATCTGATAACTCTTTGAGGTGGGTAAAACTTGGCAAGGAACTTGGTTACTAGATCATCCCAATTGTTGATGCTGCCTCTTGGGAAGGATTCCAACCATTGAGTGGCTTTGTCTCTGAGAGAAAATGGAAATAGCAGTAGCTTGTAACTGTCAGGGTGCACACCATTGGTTTTGACAGTGTCACAAATCCTCAAGAAGGTGGACAAGTGTTGGTTAGGGTCTTCAAGTGGTCCTCCTCCATAAGAACAATTATTTTGAACCAAGGTGATGAGTTGTGGCTTTAGTTCAAAGTTATTTGCATTAACATTTGGGGTAAGAATGCTACTCCCACAATGTCTAGGATCTGCACTTGTGTAGGAAGCCAAAACTCTTCTCTGTGGTGGATTATTGTTGTTATTGGCTGCTCCTTCAGCCCCATTTGGTGGGTTTGTTAAGTGTTCTTCCATATCTTGGAATTCTTCTTCTAACTCCTCTTCTCCAATAATGTTTTTCCCTCTTTCAGCTCTTCTTAATCTTCTGAGGGTTCTTTCGTCTTGTTCACAAAAAGTGGGTGTAATTCTCCTTGTACCTGACATACAACCAAGGTAAAAAAAAATCTCAACACCAGAAAGCAACAACACTTCAATCCATGGCTGAAGTGAAATGTTAATTGGCTTAAGCAAAAATTCAAACAGTTAGTGTGTTAGTAAAAAATTAAAGAAACAGAAAAGAAAAAGTGCTTGATCTAGATCTCCACTTCACTTAATCATTGTCAATCTAATCAATCCCCGGCAACGGCGCCAAAAACTTGATGTGTGGAAAACGATCCAACACAAAACTCACCGGCAAGTGTACCGGGTCGCATCAAGTAATAATAACTCACATGAGTGAGGTTGATCCCACAGGGATTGAAGGATTGAGCAATTTTAGTTTAGTGGTTGATTTAGTCAAGCGAATCAAGATTTGGTTGAGTGATTTGTGATTTGCAGAAGCTAAATTGCATGGAAAGTAAAGGGGAAGGGGAAATTTACAGTAAACTAAAGAGCAGGAAAATAAAGGAGCTGAATCTTAAAGTGCAAGTAAATTAAATTGCAGAAACTTAGATTACAAGTAATGTAAATGGCTAAAGCTTAAAGTGCAAGAAACGTAAATTGCTTTAATTGTAAAAGGGATTGGGAGTTGGGATTGCAGAAATTAAACAAGAACAAGTAAATTGCATTAAACAGTAAAAGAGAAAATTAAATTGCAGTGAAGTAGATCTTAAACAGAAGAGCAAAATGCTTTGAGAATTTAAAAACAGAGAAAGCAGTGCTTAATTTGCAGCAAAGTAAAAGAGGTTGAAGATCTCAGGGTGGAAGAGACTAGATAACAAGTCTAGATCTCAAATCCTTCCTTGATCTAACAAGAATAATTGCAAAAGAAACTGAAAAGTAAATTGCAGAATTAAAGAGAAGATGAAGCAGTAAAGTAAACAGAAAGTGGAATTCAATTATGCAGAAAACTAAACAAGAGATCTCAAGGTGAGATTGAAACAGAAGTTCTTCAATTCTCCACCCAAGATCCAAAGCAAGAAAATAAAAGAGTGCTCAAGCAAGAACCAAGAAGAAGAGAGATCAATTCTCCTTCCAAGTTCTCAGAAATACCAAACTCCAAGCCAAAAGTTCTCCAGGACAATTCAAAATAAAAGTCTAAAAGCAAAAATAAAAAGTTCCAAAAGTTCAAAAGTCCAAAGCAGTCCTAATTACATCAAACTAACTCCTATTTATACACTTTCTATTCTTGGATTTTTGGAATTTGGGTGGGCTTTTGATTTGGTGAAGAAATGAATTAAATTGGATTTTTAATCCAATTTTTAGCCCAAATTGCACCTCCAGGGGAAAGCTCAGTTGGAAAATCCAACTTAGCTTTCAAGCATGTTGCCCATGTGTGCCAAAATTTGTGCGCCCAGCCCTTGGTGGAGTGTGTGACACTAGAGCTCAGTTGGAAAATCCAACTTAGCTCTAAGTGTTGGCCGTGTCTCCTTGTGCGCACAAGGCTTGCTCCTTGGTGCCTTGGTCTGTGTCATGATGCGCATGACAACCCTCCTTGGTGCGCCAAAATTGTGCTCCTTAGTGTCATGACCGTGTCAAATTGTGGAGGATTGGGGGAGAGACAATGCTCAGTTAAAAAAACCAACTGAGCTTCCTTGTGTAGCGCCTTGCTTATGGCCTTCACGTCCCAGGTTCGAATCCTGGTGGAGGAAGTCTTGGAGCTAGTTTCCTTGGATGAGTGGGTGCTCTTCCCTTGTGTTTCCAAGAGCTCCTTGGTTCGAAACTTGGCCCAAGCATTTAAGCTATTTTCCCTTGATTTTCCTTGCAAGCTTGGTGGCACTCCTTCCTTATGTTTCAAGGAATTCCCAAGTTCAAATCCTGGAGGAAGCATTCTAGCTATTTATTCTTGAATTCCCTTGCAAGGAGTAGCGTGTGGTTCCAAGTTCGAACCATGGAGGATGCATTTTGGCTATTTCTTCTTGAATTTCCTTGCAAGGTGAGTTGCTTGCTTCTCCTTGGTTCTTGGTTCGAATCTTGTTGGCTTCATCTCTTGGAATTTCTTCTTGAATTAATTTGGAGAGGTCCCGATAAAGTTAACTTAGTTAACTTAGCTTTGTACCATTTCCTTGCTTTCTTTAGTGCTCAGTTAACTATTTGAACTTAGCTTTGTAGCTTGCCTTCTCCTTTCATTCCTTGTGAAGCTCAGTTTGCTTTCTCAACTTAGCTTCCCTTTCTTCCTCAATGTGGTCATGCTTTTTCTTCCCTTTGCCACGCTTTCTCTTTCCTTTGGACACGCTTGTTGCTTCCTTGGGAACGTCCCCTATTTCCTTTGGGCACGCTCCTTAAGCCACACTTTTCTTCTTTTTTTCTTTCTTCACCTACAAGTAATCAAAACAACCAATCAAAGTATCACTAAATTCACAAGGTTTATAAATCATTAAAATTAAATTAAATTTAGCTTAAACCTCATGATTTAGCATCAATTACATGGTGGTTGTTTGATTCAAAGAAGTCATGCATTTTCATTCCAAATTACTTACTTAGAATGCAAGAAAGTGTATAAAACCTAATAAAAACAAAGAAAAAGGCTAGTGAAACTAGGTTAAGATGACTTGTCATCATGTATCATGTTTCTAGTTTATTTGAATATTGGAAATTTGGGAACCTACTCATGAAAAACCAAAATAGAAAAAATAATGGAGAATCCATGTGCATTGATAAGTTATGTTTGCTTTTGTTATTCAAAATTACCCCAATGCTAAGTTAATGAAAATATCAATGCACATGTGACAAAAGTAAAGAAATATAAAAAATTTGGTACATGAGTATGGGAATCATACAAAAGTGGGAATTATGGGTAGCTAGGTATGATTTTAAAATTCTATAGAGTGTATGTATGTTAGGTAAGAACTTAGGTTAGTCAAAGATTCAAATTATAGCTCACCTATCCATATATATATCCTTACCTTTACCTTAGCCCCATTACAACCTTGAAAAGACCTCATGATGTTTGTATTTGTATGCTTAATATTTGTTGATTGGTTAGATGAAGAACAAAGTTTTAGAAAGCATGACTAGAGAAGAGTAGAGTGAATAACCCTATACACTTGAGAGATTAGAGTGATATACACTACCAGTGAGGGTTCAATGCTTGATCCTATATTCCCTGCTTTCATGAGCTATCTTCTTACAAGTTTACTTGTCTCTTATTGTATAATTTGAATTAGTGAAATCTGATTTATGTTTGTCTTGGAGAACTTATTTGCTTTTAACCAAGTAGGTAGAAACATTTTTGCATGTAGTTGCATTCATATAGGTAGGTTGCATTTCATACATTCTATCATTCCTCTTCACCTTTATAGTTTCTCTTGAGCTTAGCATGAGGACATGCTAATGTTTAAGTGTGGGGGAGGTTGATAAACCTCTATTTCATGGTTTATCTTGTGCTCATTTGAGTGGTTTTTATCAACTCTTTACCCACTTATTCATACTATTTGCATGGTTTTACATTTGCCTTCCTAATTATGTGCTTTGATTGAAAACATGCTTCTTTGGCCTTAAGTTCCCTATGTTTAATCCTCTCTTATTACAATTAGATGCCTTGATATGTGTGTTAAGTGATTTCAGAGATTACAGGGCAGGAATGGCTCAGAGGATGGAAGGGAAGCATGCAAAAGTGGAAGGAATACAAGAAGTTAGAGAAATTGCTAAGCTGTCCAGCCTGACCTCTTCGCACTTAAATGGCTATAACTTTAGCTACAGAGATCCAAACGATGCGGTTCTAGTTGCGTTGGAAAGCTAACGTCTGGGGCTTTGATTTGATATATAATATGTCATAGTTTCCATGACGCTAGGTGACGCGACCGCGTGACCCATGCGGCCACGTCGCAGTGACGGAAATTCAGCATGTTTGAATTTGCAACCAGCGAATTCTGGGCTGTTTCTGACCCAGTTTGCGGCCCAGAAAACACAGATTAGAGGCTATAAAGTGGGGGAATGCATCTATTCATAGGGGGGCTCTCATAATTCACTTCTCATGATTTAGATTTAGTTTGAGAGGGAGATTCCCTCCTCTCTCTTTAGGATTAGGATTTAGATTTAGGATTTTATTCCCTTTCAGGATTATCTCTGTTTATCAGGTTCAACATTCCTTTTTATTTACTCTTGCAATTTTTTGAATTCTTCCATGTTACAGATTACTCTTTTGAATTAATATTACTTGAGGTATTTCAGTTTAATATTGCTTTCTTTTATTTACATTATTGTTATTCCCATCTGAAGATATTTTTTATTCCAATAAATTTACTTTTTCCCCTTTTGGTCTTGGTTAA